>NC_089581.1:84603247-84903247 GCF_019320115.1 Miscanthus floridulus | reverse complement strand
CCAAACCAAGTGTTGGGAGATATAATGACCGATGATACATATAGAGATGATGATGAGAAGGAAGAAAAGAAGGAGAAGAAAGATGAGAAGAAGAAGAGTGTGGCATTCAAAGCCACATCATCCAAGGGCAAGGCTAAGCAAGAAACATCAAGTGAAGATGATGGCTCATGGGATGATGATGATGAGAAGATGGCTCTCTTTGTAAAGAAATTTGGCAAGTTCATGATGAAGAAGGGCTACCATGCTAGAAGAAAGAAGTCTTCATCCAAGAATAAAGAAGAATCAAGAAGGTGCCCTAAGTGTGGAAGCAAAGATCATCTTGTTGCTTAATGTCCATACAATAGCGACAATGATGATGACAACAAGAAGAACAAGAAGAAGGACAAGAAGGAAAAGAAAGAGAAGAAGGAAAAGATGACCTTCAAGAAGAAGAAGGGTGGTTCATATGTGGTCACTTGGGATAGTGATGCTTTCTCAAGTGATGATGACGATAGTGATGATGACATGACCACCAAGAAGAAGGCACTTGCAAGCATTGCAATCAATGAGAAGCCTTCTCTCTTCGACACTCCATCATGCTTCATGGCTAAGGCCACTAAGGTACAAATTTGTGATGATGGAAGTGATGAGGAACATGATAATGAAAACAAAAATGAAAGTGATAGTGATGATGATGAACCTACTAAGGATGAACTATTTGACATGCTAGAAGATGCTAAAGAACACTTTGACATCAAGAGAAGGGAATGCAAAAGCTTGTGTAAGGAACTAATAGCCCTTAAGCAAGCCTTTGATGAGCTCAATGCATCTCATGAGAGGCTAGAGGAAGCCCATGAGAAGCTTGGCAAGGCTCACAAAAAGCTTGAAAAGGCTCATTCCTCTTTGCTTGATGAGCAAAATAAAAAGAAGCATGTTGATACTTGTGATGTAGGCTTAACTTGTGATTTAATTGATGAATCATTATCTATGCCTATCATTGTTCCTCCCACTAACCCTTCTTGTAGTACTTCTACTTCCACCTCATCTAGTAGTGATGGTTTCACTTGTGATGACTCACTAATGGTTGAGAATGAGAACCTCAAGAAGGAGGTCAATAAGCTCACTCACACCTTGGCTAAGGCCTATGGTGGTGAGGATCGCTTGCTTATGTGCTTGGGTAGCCAAAGAGCTTCTCTCTACAAAGAGGGATTGGGCTACACCCCCAAGAAAGGCAAGGCGGACTTTGCTCCTCACAAGACTAGTTTTGTGAAGAACAATGGTTGGTTTTGCACTAGTTGCAAGCAAGTTGGTCATAAAGAGCATGAATGCAAGAATAAAAGCAAAAATGCTAATGTATCCTCAATTAAGCTTGATTCTTTCTATATGCTTGCCAAGGGTGCAAATGGTGTAAAGGCCAAGTTCATTGGTAAACCATGGATGGGCTCAAAGAAGAAAGCCATTTGGGTACTAAAGAGCTTAGTGACTAACCTTCAAGGACCCAAGCAAGTTTGGGTACCTAAAAAGAATTGATCTTCTTTTGTAGGACAATTACAAAGCCAGAGGAAGGCATTGGGTTCTTGATAGTGGGTGCACTCAACACATGACCGGCGATGCAAGAATGTTCAACTCAATCAATACCAATTGCAATGATGGTTATGATAGTATCACATTTGATGATAATGGCAAAGGCAAGGTCAAGGGGCTTGGTAAGATTGCAATATCCAATGATGAGCATATCCAATGTATTGCTAGTAGAGAGCTTGAACTTCAATTTGCTATCCGTGGCTCAATTGTGTGACCTTGGATTCAAATGCATATTTGGGGTAGATGATGTGGAGATCATAAGTGTACATGGCTCTAACTTGATCTTCAAAGGCTTTAGATATGAGAATATATACTTGGTTGATTTCAATGCTAGTGAAGCTAAATTATCTACATGCTTGTTCACTAAGTCTAGCATGGGTTGGTTATGGCATAGAAGGCTTGGTCATGTTGGAATGAAACAATTGAATAGATTGGTTAAGCATGACTTGGTTAGAGGCTTGAAAGATGTTGTGTTTGAGAAGGATAAGCTTTGTAGCTCTTGTCAAGCCAGCAAACAAGTTGGAAACACCCATCCTAAGAAAAGCATAATGAGCACTAGTAAAGCATTTGAGTTATTGCACATGGATTTGTTTGGGCCAACTCAATACACTAGCATTGGTGGTAACAAATATGGCTTTGTGATAGTGGATGATTATACTAGATACACATGGGTATTCTTTCTAATGGACAAAAGTGATGTGTTTGCAACATTCAAATCATTTGTTAAGGGCATTCACAATGAGTTTGAAACAACCATCAAGAGAGTTAGAAGTGACAATGGTAGTGAGTTCAAGAACACTAGAATTGATGAGTTGTGTGATGAATTTGGAATTAGACATCAATTCTTGGCCAAGTACACTCCACAATCAAACAACCTTGTTGAGAGGAAGAATAGAACACTCATTGATACGGCAAGGTCTATGCTTAGTGAGTACAATGTGAGTCAATCTTTTTGGGTCGATGCTATCAACATGGCTTGCTATTGTAGCAACCATCTCTATTGTCACCCATTGAAAGAGAAGACACCATATGAACTCTTGAATGGTAGAAAGCCCAACATTGCATATTTTCGGGTCTTTGGTTGCAAATGCTATATCTTGAAGAAAGGCACCAGATTGGGCAAGTTTGACAAGAAATGTGATGAAGGATTCCTACTTGGTTATTCCACTACAAGCAAAGCTTATAGAGTTTGGAATTTGGATAGTGGTACTCTTGAGGAAGTTCATGATATTGAATTTGATGAAACCAAGGGTTCACAAGTAGAGAATGAGAACTTGGAAGATGTTGAGGCATTCAAATTTCAAATGCCATGAAGAACATGGATGTTGGTGAATTGAGGCCTAGGCATGTAAATGATGATGAAGATGATCAAGTACAAGTGCTCTCTAACTCAAATGTGCAAGATGATACAAATCAAGTTAGCACCAGTGGTTCTCGTGATAATGAACAAGATCAAGTGGCTAGTACATCATCCCAACCCAATGATCAAGCAAGTGCAAGCAATCAAGTTCCAATCCTCCAACCGACAAATATTGCAAGGGATCATCCATTGGACACTATAATTGGTGATATTTCTAGAGGTGTGCAAACTAGATCAAGATTGGCATCATTTTGTGAGCACTTCTCATTTGTGTCATCCATTGAACCAAAGAAGATAGATGAAGCATTGAAGGATGTTGATTGGGTGAATGCTATGCATGAAGAATTAAATAACTTTACAAGAAACCAAGTATGGGAATTGGTAGAAAGACCAAAGAGACACAATGTGATTGGAACCAAATGGGTCTTTAGAAACAAGCAAGATCAAGATGGGATAGTAGTAAGGAACAAAGCAAGATTGGTAGCACAAGGCTATACACAAGTTGAAGGTCTTGACTTTGGAGAAACATATGCCCCAGTTGCTAGATTGGAAGCAATTAGAATCTTGCTAGCCTATCCTTGTGCCCACAACATCAAACTCTATCAAATGGATGTAAAGAGTGTATTTCTCAATGGTTACATCAATGAAGAAGTATATGTTGAGCAACCTCCCAGTTTTGAAGATGACAAGAAGCCCGACCATGTGTACAAGTTGAAGAAGGCATTGTATGGCTTGAAGCAAGCACCTAGAGCATGTTATGAGAGATTGAGGAACTTCCTACTCTCTAAAGGGTTCATGATGGGCAAGGTTGACACCACTCTTTTCATCAAGAAGATTGGAAAAGATCTATTTGTATTGCAAATCTATGTTGATGACATTATATTTGGATCAACCAATCAAGACTTTTATGATGAGTTTGGAAAGATGATGGCTAAAGAGTTTGAGATGTCCTGATTGGAGAGTTAAGTTACTTCCTTGGTCTTCAAATCAAGCAATTGAAGAATGGTACATTTGTGAGTCAAGGCAAGTATATCAAGGACATGATCAAGAAGTTTGGCATGAGTGATAGCAAAGCTATTAGTACACTAGTAGGAACAAATGGCAACTTGGATAGTGATGCAAGTGGTAATATGGTGGATCAAAAATTGTATCAGTCTATGATTGGAAGCCTACTCTATGTGACCGCATCAAGGCCGGATGTCATGTTTAGTGTACGCATGTGTGCAAGATTTCAAGCCTCACCAAGAGAAAGTCATTTAAAGGCTACAAAGAGAATATTGAGGTACTTGAAGCATACATAAAATGTTGGTTTGTGGTATCCCAAAGGAGCAAAGTTTGAGCTAGTTGGTTACTCTAACTCAAATTATGTGGGATGCAAGGTTGAAAGGAAGAGCACCTTGGGCACATGTCAATTGTTGGGAAGATCACTTGTTTCATGGTCATCAAAAAAGCAAAATAGTGTCGCATTATCAACCACCGAAGCCGAATACATATCCGCCGGTAGTTATTGTGCACAAATACTTTGGATGAAGGCCACTTTGAGTGACTTTGGAATCAAGTTCAAGAAAGTGCCATTGCTATGTGATAATGAGAGTGCAATCAAGTTGACCAACAATCTAGTTCAACATGCAAGAACAAAGCACATTGATGTCCGCCACCATTTCATAAGAGATCACCAACAAAAAGGAGACATTTGCATTGAGAGTGTAGGCACTGAAGATCAACTTGCTGATATATTCACTAAGCCATTGGATGAGAAAAGGTTTTGCAAGCTAAGGAATGAGTTGAACATATTGGATTTCTCAAATATATGTTGATGCACCCCCACTTATATGACATGCCTCTCTTTCGAGCAATCCAAGGTAAACATTGATTGGCATGGCATACATCCTTGCTAAGGACATGTTTAGTGCATCTAGACATCTTTCACATTGAATAGGCTCATTCATGAAAATCAAATGAATTTGATGATTGTATGGTACCACTATTGCTTCTATGCTTGACTTGATCTAGTGGTCGCATATGACTTGTTTGTGGGCTTGTAAACCTAGTGTTTAATATAGAAAATGAGCTCTAAGTGTTTAACTCAACATGGTACAAGATAACCCTTATTTGGAGGTGTGAAGAAGCTTGTCCTTGGATCAAACCGAGTTAAATATCTTTAGCAAATGATCTAGATTAGACCAAATTTGGAAAAATAATCCTCACCCCATTGATTGACATTGATAATCTCAGCCTATGTACCTTTTAAACCTTTATGGTCATTGATGACAAAGGGGGAGAGAAACAAAGATATAAGTGATAGGGGGAGAAATAACAAAGAAATTAGTACATGGGAGAAAAACAAAAGATATTAGTGTACTAAGATGGTGAAAAGACAACAAAGGAGGAGAACTTGACATAGGAGGAGAGATATGATAAAGGAAAGGGATCAATTAAAATTTTGAGCACATAAGTAGGGGGAGCAAACTCATGAACTTGTATGGTGCATTTGAATGTGCATTTCATATGTTTGCTTGCATGGCACAAGTTTTAAATTTCAATATCCATGCTTGTGTGGTGTATGCTAGTTGTAGGTTTGAATGATGAAATGAAAAACCAGCATGCATAGGATATCTAATGATTTCATTTCCAAGTGTTTTCAAGTGGTATCAAGCTAACCATGATGCTAAGGATGGTATATTGGTGCACTCCGATTGGTATCATGCTTCAAAGGTCCATCTTTTATACCTTAGCATCACTTGGTAGACATTGTCTCCTATATTACCAATCTAAGCATATGTGCAAGCTATAATCTCAACTCATAGCACATATGTAGGGGTAGCAATTGCTACCATATGGAGTTCATGAAACTTGTCCATATCCTTTTACACATGATAAATATGCTTGGGCAAGCAACATGGATTCAATTGAATTTCAATTCATATCTTTGTGAAAGGGTTGTCATCAATTACCAAAAAGGGGGAGATTGAAAGCGCTAGTTTGGTTTTGGTGAATTGATGAAACCCTAAGTGCTAACCTAGTTTATCAAAGTGATTATGAGATAGGTGGCACTACTCCAAGTGATGAAGAAATTGTGAAGATCATGACATATGATGGCGATGCCATGGTGATGATCAACTGCTTGAACATGAAAAGAAGAAAGAGAAAAACAAAAAGCTCAAGGCAAAGGTATAAATTGTAGGAGCTATTTTGTTTTGGTGATCAAGACACTTAGAGAGTGTGATCACATTTAGGTTTGATAGACGTACTATTAAGAGGGGTGAAACTTGTATTGAAATGTGGTTATCAAAGTGCCACTAGATGCTCTAACTCATTGCATATGCATTTAGGATCTAGTGGAGTGCTAACACCCTTAAAAATGTTTGTGAAAATATGCTAACACATGTGCACAAGGTGATACACTTGGTAGTTGGCACATTTGAGCAAGGGTAAAGAAGATAGAGGTGAAAATGAGTTAGTCTCGCTGGTCACAAAGTGACTAGATGCTGGTCTCAGAGGGACCAGCGCGTCTGGTCAGTTGTAACAGCAAAGACATTGGTGTCAGTCAAATGACTGGACACTGGGTCGCTCAGTGACCTGACACTAGAAGGCTATGTCCGGTCATGCTGATGTGGTAGCATAGAGGAAGACATCGTGTGATCGGACACTGGCTGTGTCCGGTCAAGCATGACTAGACGCGTCCGGTTGGGAAAAATCATTTCTAGAAGCTTACTAGAAATGACCGGACACTGGGGGTTCATCATTCGGTCACTGTTAGCTGCTATGTCTAGTCGTCTTCTAATCATTGAGATCGGGCACACAACATTTGAAGAGAGGGACATGTGGCGTGCATCGTGTGACTAGACACTGAGGTCCAGCGTCTAGTCAATCTGACTGGTGCATTTGGTCAGCCCGTGTTCTATACAGTAAGGAGCCTAATGGCTCTATTTCATGGGGGCTTCTATTTAAGCCCCATGGACAGCTCAAGCTCACTCTCTTGGCCATTTGCATTGACATAGCAACCTTGTGAGCTTAGCCAAAGCCCTCCCACTCATCTCCATTATTGATTCATCATCTTTGTGAGATTGGGAGAGAATCCAAGTGCATTGCTTGAGTGTTTGCATGTAGAGGCACTTGGTGTTCATGTTTCGATGTGGGATTCACTTGTTACTCTTGGTGGTTGGTGCCACCTAGATGGCTTGGAGTAGCAAGGATCATTGAGCAGAGGTTGGTGATTGTCTCCAGCTCCGATCATGGTGATTATGAAGGGTTCTTGACCTTTCCCCGACAGAGAGCCAAAAGGTACTCTAGTGGATTGCTCGTGGCTTATGTGATCCTCATCTTGTGTTGGTTGTGTGGCACCCTATTGAGGGTTTGGCATGTGATGCCAATTAGCGCATGAACCTCCAAGTGAGTGAATCGCCACAACGAGGAGTAGCTTGCCGGCAAGCAAGTGAACCTCGATAAAAAATCATTATGTTCATCCTTTGATTTTGAGGTGATTGGTCTTCGTTGATATTGGTTCTTGTGATTGATTGGTTCACTCCTCAACATGGTGGTATAACTATCTTGCTCACTCTCTTTACATTACCGTAAATTAGTTGTCAAGCTCTTTAGTGTAGCTAGTTGTGAGAGCTTATTAGTTTGGTTAGTGTGGCTCTTTAGTTAGTCTTTGAGAGCACACTAACTTAGTGTAGTGACATAGCTATTGTGTGGATAGAAACTATATCAACTAGAATTGTGGTAGGTGGCTTGCATTTTTGGTAGGCTAGCGCAACACTTGCTTCGCCTCATAATTGTCTAACCAGTTTGCTAAGTGTTGTTGTAGAAATTTTTATTAGGCTACTCACCCCCCTCTAGCCATTAGGACCTTTCAGTCAGTGAGCTAGATCTTGTGATCCTCTAAGCAAACTGAGGGTACCTGTGGGTGTGTAATAGGATAGGGAACACGTTGGTGTCGACCTCATCGCTGGTGACCTTGTCGTCAGTGTGCTTTTCGCTGGTCAAGCCGGTGCTCTGCTCTGTCTCTCTATCACGTGAGGATGAGTTGACCATGGGGCCCAGTCATTAGTCGTAGCGGGTGTATACACCAGGTGCACCTTGCTGTAGCGCCCGATTGGAAATTTGATTTTTCTTTATTAATTTTTTTCACATATTTGAATGCAAACTTCAAAAATTCATATCTAGAGCTAGGAATATCCAAATGGGGTGAACCAAATTTTGGTAGATTATTTTTTCTTTAAGTGTACTATTTGATAAAAATATAATCTACTATTTAGCATATTTTTTTCTGGATAATTAAATTGAGCAATATAAGTGCTTTTAAAATAGTTTCTATCTTGTAAATTGCATAACTTGAGCTAGAAAGGTGAGAAAATTGTGATTCCAATTTTGCTAGTCTTGTGTTGACATACTCTAGCTAGCAAAAATACTAAACCTCAAGTAGGAATACTTGAAATATGGTCCTCATATTTAATCCCAATTAATTGCTAGTTTCTAGTGAAATTAATTGGGGTAAAAATACATAACATATGATCATACAAATTTTTACACAATATTCTCATGCTAGTGGGAAAGTAAGAAAAATATTAAATCTATTGCTTGACACTTTTCACTATGTTAAACTATTTTTGCTAAAATAAGCATATGTAACTTGTCATTTTTCTAGACGTAGCTACACTTGTCCAAATGGCTTGAAATTTGTATAGTAGACTATTAGGGTACTATGTAGCCTACTATAATTTTCTAGGAATTTATTGAACAATGGAAATATCTATCCTGTAAATCACCTTATTATATAAGGAAATTGATTAATGAATATAAATAAATTAGTTATGTTTAACCATGATGTTTTTTGTGGTGCTTGTGATGCATATGGTCTGTTGATATTATTAGTTAGGCTTAGAAGTAATTGGTTGTATGCAACTAGTTAATTATTGTTTTATAATTCAACTAGAGGACTGCATGTGTAGTTTCTATTGTGGTAATAATTTCATGATGATAATGACCTTTTCTGTGAAACTTGTTAACAACAAAGTTGTAGATAACTTACTATGTACCTTGTGTTAAATGTTCATAATCATTGGCCTTATGATCTAAGAATTATGGCTATTAGAATTTTCCTGTTAGAAATGCTTACTCTCGGGATAGATCTGAATGATTGAATTGTTTGACGTAGATAACTATTGAATCACATTAAGATGATTAAAATAAAGTTGTAGGCAATTTCATAGGATTTCTAGAATGTCCACAACTATATTATTTTGATATGTATAACTCTAGTTATGGTCAAAACAAGTGGCTGTTGTCTTGTAGTCTATAAAATTGCTTAGATGAGAATTTGTTTAGTTACTAGAGAAGAGATATGCACCTACTCAGTAAAATAAGATGCAACTTGTTATCACCTTAATATAATGCTACTGAAAACACTTATGAGGATGCATTTCATTACACCATATCATTTCATACATGTCATTATATATGCATCCATGATATCTTATTTCATGCTCATGCATATAGGATCATCCGAGGGGATAACTCTTTTGGAGTTCAACGAAGAAGAAGAGAAGGAATAGTTGGAGACACCTTGAGCCATAGCTCTAGAAGGAGAGGAGCAAACTCCTAAGGACCTCCTTGAGTGCCTAGATCACATGCCAACCTCTTTCCTTAAAGGCAAGCCCTAGAGCATCCTATGCCTCCCATGCTTTACAAAATATCACTTGAGTCCTTTATGTTTGATGCATTAGGTTATAAGTGTTGATTGGAAGCACTTGATGCATAGAACTACCTTGTCCAGATACATATACCTTTAACCTTGTGTCGGTCCAGGATCAAATATATGCTTAGCCATGCTTAGACCGGTAGAAGTCGAGTGATTTCCTGTGACCTGTGAGATATAGGTGGATACTGAAGCATAGTTGGCTATATTTGCTATCGTGGAAAAGAACTATGGGATAATGTAACTAGAGGCCCGGCGGAGTCTATGTGTTTGTTGACTCATGTGATTTTGTCTATGCTGATTAAGGACCATACCATTGTTGGTGCTTCTGTTGAGATTGAAAGCATGCCTCTCACTTAGCTGGCTAGATAACTCATTCCGACCGCGAAGCCAAGTAGCTCAACTTAGGTAGGGCCCATTCTATAAAAGTGTGCACTCTTGATGGTAGTAAGGATGTGTGGGGAGCTAGACATGAGCCCAAGGGTAGGGTAGTCCTGATTATCCTAGTAGCTGGTGGTCCTTGGTTGTGTGGCACTGGTCAAACCCATGAAATGTGTACCTAAGTTGTACCAAAGGTGACCTTAACTAACCGTTGATCTGGTCTGCTTGGGTTTGTGTTAGAAATAAATTCCTAGCTAGTTGAAATTGATTCGAATCGTCACCTCTCCTAGACAGTGAGAAACTTGGCTAGTCCCAATATCGTAGTAACAATATTACAGAATGATGGTTATGATGAACATGGAATTATTATACCAGCTATGGTTTCTATTGTATGCTACTAAATGAGATACCACATGTTTGGCACAGGTTAGTTACTAATCTAGAGATGAATAGATATATTTAACTTGATGACTGAATTATGAATGCACAATTGAATTAGTCACTTTTTTTGCAAAATATTGTCAAGCTAGATCCACTTATAAAGCCTTGCATGATCCTTGGAGTCACTTTATTTTGGTTTATGACGGGTAAGTCTAGCTGAGTACCTTCTCATACTCTAGGTTTTATTCCCATTATTGCTGATGGTACAGTTTATAATGGCTATTGCAAGAACTGCTTCTATCCCGCAATGGACGAGGAGTAATCCCTAGGTAGGCATCTCTTATTAATCCCTCTCTTATGATTTTGTGGTAGTGTGATTGTGAGCTGGCACTATATTTAAACAATGTTGTAGATGTTGGTTTCAAACTTTTAATTTGCTTCTGCTACTATTTTACCTGAACTTGGTTTGTAATAACTTTTAATCATACTCTGATGTATGGAACTGTATTTGTGAACTTTATGTAACGTGTGACATGTATGTTGAATCATGTACTATCTTGGTTGTATGTTGGTTGAATCGAGACCCTTCGTGGTACTCGATGGACTACCGGCTTTATATGGGCTCAAGTATGATAGTGCGACTGCTTGCGGGGTGCTATTGTACTTGTGCTCTTATAAATTGGATGGTTCTGCTACACCAACCAATGTCCTTGAGGTTCACTGGAGGAAAGAGCCTCATCGTCGTCGCTCTAATCTCATTGCGATGGTGGTAGCAAACCTTTCTCAAAACCTCAAAAGCTGCTACCTGTCCAGCTTCCCATGGGCTATGTCCCTCTGCTTGGGCATCCCACCTCTCCCAAAATGGTGCCACTATCTGTGCTAGGATGGATAGAGCCACCTCGTACCAAGGCTTCTCATACGAGACTGATTGCGACCAGCGGTAGACTGGCCTCTCAGTGTAGCCAACCTCGCTCAACACTCGCCACAGCAAATTGGGAGTGTCGAACAAATCCAACAGCTCACTTCTCCTAGTAGGCGGTGCTGGCTGTGCCATCTGTACCAAAATGGTGCAACTCTCGTGAGAACATGTTACCCGTTAGAAACTTAAATTTTTAATTGTAAGCAACTTGTAAGGGAAGGAATGATGCAAAAATGCAATTAAATTAATTATCATGATGCATGCACGTTCTATACGTCCTCACAAACTTAGGAAAAAATTTAAAATTCTAGTGGCATAATCGGTGGCATACATACATACTCTCATATATAATCACAATCTAGTCAAATTTCTACATGTTTCACAGTTAGTGTACCTATAGAAGATTGCATTTTAGCCCAGCCCCACAGACATATATATATAGAAAGTAAAAACTTCACAATTTATACTTCATATATTGCTATATGAAGGCTACCTCTAGCATTAGACCACAGGGTAGCGTAGTGCGGTTATACTTTACCTTCTTACCTAGACGTAGGAGTATATTGATCCATACATTACCATTCAAGTGAATAGCACCCATACAATAGCATGTCGTATGGATGACAAAATAAAATTGCAAGAAAGCAAAACCACACAATTAGTTTTACTTATTGCCACCTAGAGTCCTTAATTGGGCATAAAAGGAGATGATCACCAGTACACTTTATTTTTTAAAAAATTCAAATTTGAAACACCTATATATATAGCTAACTTTGAGCAAAAATTTTATTTGGCAACACAAAAGCTTTTGATTTAAATACACATATGACAAGTAATATGCTGAACCTTGATCTGATGCTAGCTGTCACAGAACCATCCAATTTATAAGAGTACAAGTGCAATGACAACTGCTGAGACAGTCACACTCTCACCCTTGAGCACATATAAATCCGGTAGTCCATTGAGTACCATGAAGGGCATCGAAATACAAGCCACATACAACCAAGATCATACATGATTTAGTATACACACATCACATGTTACATAAAGTTCACAAATAGTCGACATATATCAGAGTTCAAATATAATTATTATAACACGAGGTCCAAATTTAGTAGTGGAAGCAACATAGTTTTAAAACAGCATGCGCACGCACTTAGTTCAAATACATGCCAGTTCCATGATCAAGTCCAACAAAAGCAACATAGATAAGATACTAAAGAAGGCCTTGCTCATGGCATCACTCCTTGTCCATAGCTGGAGAGAAGCATTTCTTGAAGTAGCCATGATACACAGTACCATCTACAACAAGGGGGAATAAACCCTAAGTACGAGAATGTATTCAACTAGACTTACCCGTCATAAACCAAAAATAAATTGACACCAAGGAGTATGCAAGGCTATATATAGAGTAGCTTGCTTGACAACATTTTTGCAGAAAAGCTAAAGTAGTGCAAGTCTTTAATAATTTTAATCTTTCTAGCAACCGGTTATAATTATAAAATTAATTATAGCTAAGTTGGCACCTGTACTAGAGCAATCACTTGATTAAGATTAAACAATCAATAGTAACCATATCAAGTTTAGCAATTTCAACATCATAACCATCATATTCCATAAGCTTACTATGATGTTGAAGCAAGTCAAGTTTCTCACTATCTGAGAGAGACGACGATTTGAATCGATTGCAACCAGCTGGGCAAAAATCCATAACACACAACCAGGCATACCAGATCATTAGTCGCCTTTGGTAACCTTTTACTCATATTTAGGATCCCATGGGATTGAACTGGCCACAACACCGAGGGGGTAGCCAGAGGCCAAGAAGCTCCAGCCCAGCCTACCCATGGACCATCCCTGTCCCACTGAACATCCTTACTCTCCTCCAATGATGCCCATCTTAGTTCAAAACCTAGCCCGAATTTAAGGTACTCGGCTTCATAGTCGAAATGAGTTATCCTGCCATTATGCGAAAGGTACGCTCAATCTCCACAGAAGGTCCAAGAATGGTACGATCCTTAACCGACATAGATGGGATCAACATAGCCAAACCTATCACCATTTGCACAAAAGATCCCACATTGGTGGTAGCTCACTGGAGATCTCACGGCGGCATGGTGACATAGAGGCGCTCCCTTAGGGCATTCTAGTGAATGAGGAGGGGTGGCGCATAGTCATGGCATACCCGCGAGCATGTAGACAGGGTTGCTCAACCCAGTCCTACCTTGCTGGTGATGAACATGGCAATGGTAGCTTGGCGGCGGGTGGCTCCCATCAGTAGAGCAAAGCAGAGAGAAGGGGGGCTCTAGAGATGGTGGATGAGATAGAGGAGAGGGCCGTGAAGCTTTGTAGCTAACCTACATGACCTATGGCTGCTGTTTGCGGTCCTTAACTCACATTTCTACCGCCAACATTGAAACAAAATAAAACAAATATGAATGCCAAAACTTAGAATTAGGGTTTACAACTCACATTTTCTACATGTTTTGGTATATACATGTTTTGTAGGCACAAGTGTGAAAATTCACCAAAATGCGCAATCAAGAAAGCATATTCAAGCAAGACATATACAAAAAACCCATTCATACTTCAGAATGGGGCAAAATGCTAGCATAGCAGAGGCCCTGTCCTAGCCAGGAGCCCACATGCCGAAGGCAGTGGCCAGGCGAGTAGCCCAGGGTGTGGCCGCACCCCCTGGTGCGCCCACACCACCCCTAGCCCCACCTTTCTCTGGCAGTGCATTCAATGCCCTAGGAGGTGGTTGCATGCGGTGTTTCCTAAAATACCTAAGCAAACCGACCATCTTCAAGCTATAAAAGGAGCCCCCCCTCTTCACATTCAAGGGGCATATACACATTTTGGAAAAGAAGAAGGGCTACACTCATTCTGTTAGCTTCTAGCTAGACTAGTTAGGGAGTGAGAGATAGAAAGAGTTAGAGGAATAGCGGAGTAGTGTTGCCCTCTACTTCTTGTACTCGGCGAGCCTTGTACATCAGGTGGACGGAGTGTCGGACTTGTCGGCTCCCCTCTACGCTTGTACCTCTACAAACATCATGATACTTAGAGTAGGATGTTTGTGTTCATCTTTTGGTTTTGATCCCTTAATAAAAGTTATCGTTGCTACTGCTTACTTGTGGGTTCATCGTCTATCCTTGTGGCGGGTGCTCTAGTAGAGGACTCCTAATAAAGATAGAAGTTCCTTGCCAATGCTAAAGTAGTAACGAATAGCGTAGACGTGGTGTATAACCTACACGTTACCTTTGTTTGCCTTGTGTCCCATGGTTGAGGGGTAGGTGGCAAGTGGTGATAGCCATGTCCATCCTTTGTATTACCCAACATTCAAGTATGGCGTAGAGCTGTAGGCCGGCCACGCCTGGCAGACCAAGTGTGATCTAGTGCCCGAAGTGAGTATGTAGTAGCAAAGTTATCTGCACATAAGGTTTCTACACCTAGAAGAACCTCACTACCCAAGTTAACATTCATCTTGTTCTCCTAGTTAAAGTAGCAAAGAGACTACTTACACCTCCGTTCCTTTGGGAAATACGATACCCTGAATACTTTTGGGTGAAGTGCTACAATGGTACTTCCATGCGCTAGTGGACCTTTTTGCTTATGCTAAGAAGACCAACAAGCATTTCTGGCACCATTGCTAGGGAACGGTTGTCGTTTAAGTCTCCGAACCTAGTTTGCCCGTGTATCCTTTATTTTTACCTTTCTTTTCTTTTTACTCTTTTCTAATGGAGCAACCTACCATTCAAAACCTTTTTGCTCCCAAGGGTGAGTTCGTTGAACCTCCACAATCCTCGAAGCCAATCATAGCTTCAAGTTATGAACTCAGCCCTGGCTTTAAAGCCATGGCTCAGGAACAAGCCTTCTTGGGATTAGATTATGAAAACCCTTATCATCACATAAGGGAGTTTGAGCAACTCTATGCTTGCCTAACCATTTTGGGCATGTCACAAGAAACACTTCGGTGGAAGTTGTTTCCTTTCTCACTTGATGAGAGAACAAAACAATGGTATGCCCACAACATAGTGAAGGTAGCTGGCGATTGGGAAGAACTAGCGAACAAATTCTATCTTGTGTTCTTTCCTATACCCCAAATTGCTGCCCTATGATAGGAGATACTCAACTTCCAACAAAAAGAGAAGGAAACCATAGGTGCAGCCTAGGATAGATTCTCAATTTTAATGAGATCTGGCCCAAACTTGTCTATACACAACCATGTACTTTTACAGCATTTCTGGTTAGGGTTTAGCAAGGAATCTGCCCTATAGCTTGACATAGCTGCTAAAGGTTCATTTACTCATAAAACCATAGTGAAAGGGGAAGCTTTCCTAGACCGCATTATAGAGAACACTCCCCTACTAGAACCCCTTTGGGTAGAGCATGAGCTAAACCATGAGGAAGTCTCTTTGGCTGAGGCCAAACCCATAGCCTTATTAGAGAGACCCTCGCCCAAACTAGAAGATCTAGAGGAAGGTTTCCAACCTTTGGAACTTCCGTATTTCAAGGATGAATTTTTCAAAGATTTTGGAAACACCTCGAAGTACTCCTACCAAAAGTGGCCACATGTTCCTATCACTCCATATGAACCTTTAGATGATGCATTCCTTAAAGAAACCATTAAGGAGTTGACGGCTATAATGAGCAGTGAATGGACATATGAAGTGGAGCATTCTTCTGAAGAAATTTAGATTCGTAACCCTTCTCTACATATTCAAGGCAAGGTTGCAAGGATCATGGTGGACCTTCTTTATAATCCCACTGTCAAAGGAAATCTTATGTCCACTTCTTTTGCACACACCTATTTAGGTGATGAAGCGCTTGCTCTGGCATCTAAATGTTTTAGAGTCGGCCCACATTTGAGGTTAAAGGGCTTGGGATCCTCCACAACATAACAATTCATCATAATAATGTGGAGATGGCCCTTGTGGGGTGTATAACCCTAGGTACCCATGGCAATAGACATGGGCTACACCACTAGAGGAGGTTTAGCACATAAGATCAAGGCCTACGGTGCTCGGCTCTGATCAGCGTGCACCGTAAGGCAATCAGAAGACATCTTGGCAATGAAGGAAGATCTTTTCGGATATGATAGATATCGTATTCCTTGTAAATACTTACTATATAACTGAATAGATCTAGGCCTAAAATGACTTGTAACCCTACTCCCCAGACTATATAAGGTGGGTAGGGACCCCCTCGAAATCATCTCATATTCAATGCAATCCATCAAAGACACAGGACGTAGGGTATTACGTCAATCAGACGACCTGAACCTATCTAAATAGCTATCTCTGCGCTTGTGTCACCATCTAGTTCCTATCACGTACACCTCCACCAATTCATCTACTATAGTGGGTATACCCCTGGTAGACTACCAACTAGATTTCATTGATAGTGGTGCGCTAGGTAGGGTGTGTGTGTGCTGATTCCATGGTGAGCCAGATGGTCCACTTCCTGAGCTCCATGATCCTTCCCAAGCCAGGTCAGACCTTGATGGTCGAATCTATGACCTAGGTCATCAGTGCCAATAGTGTCGAGGAAATTGTGGAGGTGCTGCAGAATCACCCTACGCCCATGGTGCCAATGTCTACAATGACATCTCCAATCTCGATTGCCGCTGGCTTAGGAGATCCATCAGCAGTGATGATCTGATCGCATCCATTGATCAGGTCATAGACCACTTAGCAGAATGTTAGTTCCTCATGGATTTGGTCTTAGATCAATCTAGAGCAAGTGATGAATTTCCCTTACTCCAAGATCACCAAGCTGCTGCAACCGGGCGACCTACTTGGCCACATCGTTCAAGGTAGCTAGATTCTGATCTGGTGATCACAGCAATTCTAGAAGGGCATACCATTCAATGCTGACCACTCCCTGCCCCGACAAAGAACATACTAAAGCCCTATTCTTTCGGGTTGGTGGGTGCAGGTCCGATCTATCGGGACGTCGTGCACCATCTTTTCGTCGGCCACATCGAGCATAGCCACGTCAACGACCTCTATCAAATCGACTTCCCTGAGGCCAATCAGCCTACACCAATGGTAAACATGGTGCAAATCCAAACATATCTTCTAGATGACACGCTCCATACAATCCTAGAGGAAAGCCCCAAGCCATACTCCAAGGGTTCTACCAGTAGTTGTCCACCTTCCCTAGGCTTTGGGAGACAGCTTTTCATGGTTAGCCATAATAGCATTGCTATCGATAGAGAGACCAATGTCCAGCGCCGTGAACACAAAGCCCAGAATGATGATCGCCAATGACATCGTAATGAAGAAGCAGAATATGTCGACTAAGCTACCAGAGGTGACCCGCCTCTCACTCATAATCTCCAACAAGAGTTCCTCATGGTGGACAACCAGCAAGTGAAGCAGACGCTGAGCACCAATCTGGTTGTGGCCACCCATGAGTTTGCTAGACTCCCACCAATGCTGGAGGTACTCAAGATCCAAGCACTGCTTAAGTAGCTCAGGTCTAGGTCAATGACATCTAGAACCTAGCTCCATCCTTTTTTATAGTGTTCGCACATAGTCGTAACCCTCGTGGTTCTTGCCATAATGGGGAGAGTTGTTACCACAATGGCCAGATCATCCAAGGGGGGTCTAGGGGCAATGTTGCCATCAATTGTAGATCATAAGGACCACAAAATCAACAGGGCCGACCAGGTCATAACGCCAACTAGGAGGTTAATCAACCCTTGCGCGGTGACACCCGTGACCGTATCAATGCCAATCTCGATGCCCACAATCGTATCGAGAACAATCATGCCCACTAGCATCTGGTATAGCTCCAACACCAGTAGGAGTATAATGACTAACACGGCAACCCCATCGACCTCCGACCACTCCAAGCTATTGAGCCGATGGGACCCTACCCGTTCATAGCAAGTCTATGAGCTGTATAGTGGCCCATAGGCTTCAAGATCTTTAGGGTCGATCCCTATGATGACAAGGCTAACCTCGAGCAGTGGATGCAGCTCTACAAGATCACCGTATGTGCCATCGGAGGAAATACCGTTGTGGTGGCAAACTATTTGCCTATCATGCTCCCCAATCAGCCAACAATTGGCTTATGGGCCTAAGAGAGGACTCCATTGAATCTTGGGATGATCTCAAGAAAGTCTTCATCGAAAAGTATATGGCAACGTGCTAGCAGCTTGGCACAAAATATGATCTGGAAAAACTCCATCAGACCTCTAGGGAACCTCTATGAAGCTACATCAGGCGTTTCTCGGAAATAAGGAACACCATCCTGAACAGTGGGGATGGCAAGGCTATCTCCACTTTCATAAGAGGACTCCATCACCATCAGAAGCTGCTCTCCAAACTTTACCACAAGAGGCCCTAGACCATCTGTGAACTCTTCAATGTTGAAAACTCATACGTAGACTTTGAAAAAGTTGATCGACAATTCAAGGACAACATTGCTCGTGCTTCCTGCTCGGACCACCACCCATGTCGTGATGATGATCGCCGTGAAGAACTACGTTATGAAGATTGCAATAGGTGCTATGATGATCGCGAATGCTATCATAATGATCGGCCAGAGGGATTGAGGGCTGCACAACCATGTCATCGCCGACTAGAAAACTTCATCAACAATGTAGAGCAGCCACGTGCAAAGCGCAATTTCAACGTGGCTCACAAAAAGCTCCTCGATGGTCCATGCTCAATTCATAAGAATAGCAAGCACACCATGGGGCAATGCTATGGCATGGCCAAAGCTTTCCATGATGAGGAACAGAAATGGTAGACTCATAAGGACGATGAGTCAGATGACAGTAAGGGGGAGGAGCATCCTAAGGATGCATGACCCGCTTTCCAAGATGCCAACAAGATCATCGCCATAATCTTCAGAGGGTACGCCACCTCCGAGAGCAAACGCTAGTAGAAGCTCACCACTTGGTAGGTCATGTTGATCACCAAGTACAACACGATCACCGATCCCAAATATTTAGACAGGTCGAAGCATCCTATCACATTCAGTAGGGCCAACCAGTGGTTAGATATCCCATACCCAGGGCATTTCTCACTCATGCTGGATCCAATCATTAGTAATGTGTAGTTCAAGAAGGTCCTCATTGATGGCGGGAGTGCCCTCAACATCCTCTTTCCCGGAACCATAACTGAGTTAGGACTCAGAAGGACAATCTCATTCCTGTTGATTCTCCTTTCTAGGGTATTATACCTAGTAGAGCATCCCAACCTTTGGGGCATACCACCTTGCTAGTCTAGTTTGGCACCGCTAACCACTTCTATACTGAGTATGTGAACTTCTTTGTGGCAGACTTCGACACCACCTACCACGCCATCCTTGGCTGACTAGCTCTGACCAAGTTCATGGTCATGCCCCATTATGTCTATCTGGTGTTGAAGATTCCAACAGAGAAGGGTGTAACACCCTAGGTGTTAAGCTTGCATTGAGCCTTGGCATTCCATGAGCACAAGCATCATTGATCATTCATGAGCATGAGTATTTCAAAAATAATCTCTATGTTTGCTTATATTGCATGTGTTGTCACTAAAATGCTTTACATATGCTAGGGTTTACATGTAACCAATGTATAAAATGTGTGTGGAAACTTAGGAATACCTTAAACATGTTTAGAATGACACTAGGAACAACTTTGGTATTCATGACTAAGGCTAGTTTGGTCTCTAAGTCATAGCTATAGTTTAAATCATCTTTTTCAAGTTGTATTTGATTGGAGTTGAACATCACTTTAGCAACTTTGCATGGCTATGCACTTTAAAACAAAGTTGTCGAACTCAAGTAGTGTAACAACTTTTATTTTTGGGTCATAGGCTAGTTCAGCTCCTAACATGCTTGAATTTGGATCACAAAAATCAAATCAGTGCTGTTTTTTCAAACTTGGAAAATTTGCTAAGTCAAAATGGGTTTTATAGTTTCATGTGATGTACTTTGACGCATTGCAATTTGCAAACTAGATCGAGTTAGACCTAGATCACTAAAGCAAAGTTGGAGCTGGTATGTATATCTACAATTGTTGTTAATAGAGTTTGTGCTAACTAATCATGGTTTGGGAGTTAGAAGGGGAAGAAATCTCGCTATCAGTTGCTGAAGCTGAACCTGATGACCATCGTGGTTAGGCCGCGGGTGGCCGACCGGGCATAGTACTTGGACGTCGTGTGGCCACCGATGGCCAGCATTGGGCGCCTATCATGGTCGGGTGGTAGGCATTAACAGAGGAGCTGCACTGCTCGTTTCACTCACTCCAGCGCACTTCCTCCCTCTCCACTGCTCTCTCTTGCATGCACAGCGGGAGCACCAAGCACCGCCGCATCACCGCATGGCCCCACCATCGCCTAGTGTAGTTGCTACCACACCATTGTCATCTCCATCTAGCCAGTAGCTTTGTTGTCTTCCTCTCTACCTCCTTGACATAGTAGCAGGGCCAGGCAAGCTACGGTGAGGACAAAATCACTGTTCTCATCCTCACCAGAATCTTGGCATCCTTGGCCACCTTCACGGCGAGCTTGCCACTGCTCGGCTCCTTTGCGCATTCCTTCTTCTTCTTCACGTTATACCTTGGTTAGGGTGTGTCCTAGCTTGTAGCGTGACCCTATGGTGAATCGTTGCCTCGCCGACACAAAACACGACGTGCAGCGCTACCGCACTCTTGCCGCCACACCACCGCGCATGTGGACAGACCCCGTCGGTGTTTCCCACCTAGCCTAGGTAGCCTCAGTAGGTTTGTGTAGTCACCGTGGAGCCCCTGTGCTTCTCATCGGGCCTTGCCATGGCCTGTAGTGGCCAGCGTACTGTAACACCCCTGGTGTTTAGCTTCCACATTTGCACTGCATTTCATGAACATGAGCATCATGCATCCCTTCGTGAACTTATATCACATGAAACATGATTTCGAAACATTGCAACATGTTGTATATTTCATGTGTGTTGTCTCTTTTATGAAATGTAAAGTGTGCAACACTTGAGTGCAACATGTGCCACTCACTTAGTGAAACAAGATTAGTTAATACTATGCAACAAGATCATGAAACATGTGAAACATGACTATGAAACATTTGCAACATTTCTTGTGTTTTTCATTGTTTCGTACATACCTTGATTGATTCTTGTGTGACCAATGCATGGTGTGGCTAGAAATGCTTGTAAGTAACTTAGTTACACATAGAATGTCTTTTGGAACATTGTTCATGTTGGTCACTTTGACTAATTAGGTTTCCAAGTCATGGTTGACCAATTTGGACCCCTAGAGCTCCTGTGTTTGACTGTTTAAAAAGTGTGGCTTAGGATGTTTGCATGTCTGAGCAACCTAAAACAAAGTTGTAGCAAATTTAATAAGGAACAAACTTTGTTTAGAATCCAAGTCATGAAAAAGTGCACAACATGCTCCAAAAGGACCCACAAGTCAGATTTGAGGTTGGATTCAACACTTAGAAAAATTTCTAAGTCATAAACCAGTTTTCAGTTTCATTGGCTCGACTTTGGGGATGGTTTTACTCCTGATTCTTTGGGAATTAGGTCTTGGTCTTTTTATAGAAATTGTAGACTATATGTAGGGCTACAACTTTCATGTATGTGGTTTTCACTGATTCTCCACGGTTTAGGATATCAAGCACTATAAAGTGACGCTGTCAGGCTGATCGTTTTTCTCTGAATCGATGCTACAGTAGTCCGACCGGTTACAGAACCTCACCGCCGCGTGGCGCCGCGCATCGCCGACGGCCTGACCGGCCAGGCCACGTCGGGCCTGAGCTCAGCATTTGAAGCCCCAGCATGCCACCGAGTGCCCCTATGCCTCATTCATTTCCTTGCTTCCTTGCCTCTCCTCCGCAGCCGAAGCAGCGGAACCATCGCTCCTCCATTGCCACCGAGGGCTTCAGCAAGCTCCCGCACACTCACCACCGCGAAAATGCGCACTACACCTTCACCGAAGCTCCACCGAGATCTCCTCTTGCTCGTCATCATCTCCGCGTGGTCAATCGACCTCAGGTGAGGCCGCTGTCGGCGTTCCCGCGCCGTCGCACCCCCACCGGAGCGGAGGCCGCCGTGGTCGGGGTAGCTAGGAACCCTCCCTGCCTCTTCTCTCTGCTATGATAGCACGGTGTTGACCTCTTGTTGCTCATGCCGTGCTTGGTTGAGCTAGCCGTGGCTTGCCGTCGCCGGCAGCTCACGCCTGAGCCTTGCCGTGCCGCCATCACCGGCGGCAAGCTCCTTACGCTAGGTCGTAGCGCTAGCTAGTAGCACCAATCGAACCCCCTCAGCATAGAGGTCACGCCAGTGTCCTTGATTTCGCCGGAGGAGCCGCCGTCGGCAAGCCTCGCCGTGTGCCACACCGTCGCAGCACCTCCTCTGTTTTCGCGGTCACTGACCGGTGGGGTCAGCTGACGGCCGGGTCCCACACGTCAGTGACTGAGTTTGTGAAGATAGTTCAAAAATTCCAGTTTTTAGTGCTGTTTTGTAAATTTTGTAACTCCTAATTAGTAGATCCAAATTGAGTACTTACAATTTTGTTAGACTCATAGTTAGGTCTAGTATTTAAGAAAAATATGTCTTGAACACATTATGTAGAAATTTTGGATGAATTAAATAGGAACTTGAAAAGTGTTTTTGAGTGCATGCAAACTTGTTTAAATCATATCTTGAGTTTCTGTGATCCAAAAATTATGAAATTTTGTGGGTAAGCTAGTCTTGTATAGTAGAAGCTCTGGTTAAAATTTGAGAGTCATTACATGTGTAGTTTTTGAGTTATAGATTTTCCTTTTATCATTGGTAGATATTTGGGTGAATTTTAGTACATTATTTATGAACCCTATGGCCATGAAACTTGGTGGGTAGTATCTTGGTACCTTATAGATGCTAGGATGTTTTTCCCAATGATTTGCCTGGATTGCCCCCAGATCGAGAAGTAGAATTCAAGATAGAGTTGCTTCCTGGTACAGCTCCCATCTCTAGAAGGCCGTATAGAATGCCTCCCAATGAACTAGCTGAACTTAAGACCCAGTTAAATGAACTGCTAAAGAAAGGCCTTATCCGCCCTAGTTCATCTCCGTGGGGGTGCCCAGCCATCTTTGTGAAGAAGAAGGATCAATCTCTACGCATGTGTGTAGATTATAGACCCTTGAATGCAGTTACAATCAAGAATAAGTACCCTCTGCCATGCATAGATATCTTATTTGATCAGTTGTCTAAGGCAAAAGTCTTTTCCAAGATTGATTTGAGATCTGGGTATCATCAAATCAAAATTCGGCCTGAGGATGTCCCAAAAACCGCATTCTCTACAAGATATGGTCTATATGAGTACCTGGTTATGTCTTTTGGATTGACCAATGCCCCTGCACATTTTATGTATCTGATGAATTCAGTGTTTATGCCCGAGTTGGACAAATTTGTGGTGGTATTTATAGATGACATCTTGGTCTATTCTGAGGATGAAGAAGATCATGTTGAACATTTGTGAGTGGTTCTTACTAGATTACGAGAACACCGTCTGTATGCAAAGTTCAGCAAATGTGAATTTTGGCTTTGTGAGGTACCTTTTCTTGGACACGTGTTGTCCGATGGTAGAATTATGGTTGATCCCACCAAGGTGCAAGAAGTATTGAACTGGAAGGCTCCCATCTCGGTGCATGAGGTTCAGAGTTTTCTGGGGTTGGCTGGCTATTATCGTCGCTTCATCCCGGATTTCTCTAAACTAGCCAAGCCTATGACTCGATTGCTGCAAAAAGACATGAAGTTTGTCTGGACTCCTGAGTGTGATACGGCTTTCCATACCCTGCGAACTCTTCTAACATCGGCTCCGGTTTTGGCGCAACCGGATATCGAGAAACCTTTTGATGTGTTATGTGATGCATCAGGTATTGGGTTAGGAGGTGTTCTTATGCAAGAGGGTAGAGTCATCGCTTATACCTCTCACCAACTTCAGAAGCATGAAGTGAATTATCCAACGCATGACTTGGAACTCGCTGCAGTTGTTCATGCTTTGAAGGCCTGGAGACATTATCTACTTGGCAATGTGTGCAACATCTACACTGATCATAAAAGTCTCAAGTACATCTTCACTCAACCAGAGTTAAATATGCGTCAGAGAAGATGGCTCGAGTTGATCAAGGATTATAACCTTCAAGTGCACTATCACCCTGGTAAGGCAAACGTCATCGCGGATGCCTTAAGCAGAAAGTCTCATTGCCACTTGTTGATTGAGAGTGATGTCCATTTGTCAAAGCTCCTTCATCCTGCAGTCCTGCACAACATCACTATCAGTTGTACTCTACAGAGTCGAATTATCGAGCTACAGAAGACAGATGCAGGTGTGTTTCACATCAAGCGCAAGATGAAAAAGCAAGAAACCAAACATTTTCGAGTAGATGAGGAAGGCGTGTTATGGTTCAAGGATAGGTTGATAGTTCCAAAGGATAGAGAGCTTAGAAATCAAATCATATCCGAAGCTCATTCCTCTAAACTATCTATTCATCCTGGTAGTAGTAAAATGTATCACGATTTAAAGCCTCGATTTTGGTGGACCAAAATGAAGAAAGAGATAGCCGCTTATGTGGCTAGGTGTGACACTTGTTGTCAGGTCAAGGCGGTACACATGAAAGCTGGATTACTTCAGCCACTCTCTATTCCAGGTTGGAAATGGGAAGAGATAAGTATGGATTTTATAGTTGGACTCCCTACCACTCAGAGGAATTTTAACTCAATTTGGGTAATTGTGGACCGACTGACCAAGTCAGCACACTTCATTCCGGTCCGCATAGACTTTCGTCCAACCGACTATGCAGAGTTGTACTTCAACCAAATAGTCCGACTTCATGGGATCCCTCGTACCATTGTCTCAGATAGAGGACCATAGTTCACTGCTCGCTTTTGGGAGCACTTACACGGATTATTAGGGACTAAGCTCATAAGAAGTTCTACCTATCATCCGCAAACCAATGAGCAAACTGAATGGGTGAATCAAATCTTAGAAGATATGTTGAGAGCTTGTGTCATCTCGGCTAAGGGCTCATGGGAAAAATGGTTACCCCTAGCTGAATTCTCGTACAATAATAGTTATCAAGAGAGCATAATAGTTATCAAGTGTAGAACCCCGTTGAACTAGGTAGAAGCCGGTGAAAGGAGATATTATGGAATTGATTTCGTTCAAGAAAAGAACAAGTCCGTACTATCCAAACCCACATGGCCGCAGCTCAAGCTAGGCAGAAAAGTTATGCTGATCGACGTAGAAAGCCTATTGAGTTCGATGTTGGAGACTTCGTATATCTGAAAGTCTCACCTATGAAAAGTGTCCAACGCTTTGGTGTGAAGCGAAAGCTTGCACCAAGATACGTTGGTCCATTTGAAATCATTGGACAAAGTGGTAAAGTGGCGTACAAGATTCAATTACCTCCTGAGATGAGTGCTATCTTCAATGTCTTTCATGTATCCCAATTGAAGAAATGTCTTCGCGTCCCTGAAGAGAGAGTTCCATTGGGGGATATCGAGTTAAAATCAGATTTGACCTTTGAAGAAAAGCCAGTTCGAGTGATTGACACTCGTGAGCGAGTGACTCGGAGTCGGGTAGTAAAGTTCTACAAAGTCATGTGGAGCAATCAGGGTAGTGAACACGATGCAACGTGGGAAAGGGAAGATTATTTGAGGGATGGTTATAAGGAATTCTATCAACAATGGTACGCTTTTCAAATCTCAGGACAAGATTTTTATAAGGGGGGAGGGCTGTAACACCCCTGGTGTTTAGCTTCCACATTTGCACTGCATTTCATGAACATGAGCATCATGCATCCCTTCGTGAACTTATATCACATGAAACATGATTTCGAAACATTGCAACATGTTGTATATTTCATGTGTGTTGTCTCTTTTATGAAATGTAAAGTGTGCAACACTTGAGTGCAACATGTGCCACTCACTTAGTGAAACAAGATTAGTTAATACTATGCAACAAGATCATGAAACATGTGAAACATGACTATGAAACATTTGCAACATTTCTTGTGTTTTTCATTGTTTCATACATACCTTGATTGATTCTTGTGTGACCAATGCATGGTGTGGCTAGAAATGCTTGTAAGTAACTTAGTTACACATAGAATGTCTTTTGGAACATTGTTCATGTTGGTCACTTTGACTAACTAGGTTTCCAAGTCATGGTTGACCAATTTGGACCCCTAGAGCTCCTATGTTTGACTATTTAAAAAGTGTGGCTTAGGATGTTTGCATGTCTGAGCAACCTAAAACAAAGTTGTAGCAAATTTAATAAGGAACAAACTTTGTTTAGAAGCCAAGTCATGAAAAAGTGCACAACATGCTCCAAAAGGACCCACAAGTCAGATTTGAGGTTGGATTCAACACTTAGAAAAATTTCTAAGTCATAAACCAGTTTTCAGTTTCATTGGCTCGACTTTGGGGATGGTTTTACTCCTGATTCTTTGTGAATTAGGTCTTGGTCTTTTTTATAGAAATTGTAGACTATATGTAGGGCTACAACTTTCATGTATGTGGTTTTCACTGATTCTCCACGGTTTAGGATATCAAGCACTATAAAGTGACGCTGTCAGGCTGATCGTTTTTCTCTGAATCGATGCTACAGTAGTCTGACCGGTTACAGAACCTCACCGCCGCGTGGCGCCGCGCGTCGCCGATGGCCTGACTAGCCAGGCCACATCGGGCCTGAGCTTGGCATTTGAAGCCCCAGCACGCCACCGAGTGCCCCTGTGCCTCATTCATTTCCTTGCTTCCTTGCCTCTCCTCCGCAGTCGAAGCAGCGGAACCACCGCTCCTCCATTGCCACCGAGGGCTTCGGCAAGCTCCCGCGCACTCACCACCATGAAAACGCGCACTACACCTTCACCGAAGCTCTGCCGAGATCTCCTCTTGCTCATCATCATATCCGCGCGGTCAATCGACCTCAAGTGAGGCCGCTGTCGGCGTTCCCGTGCCGTCGCACCCCCACCGGAGCGGAGGCCGCCGTGGTCGGGGTAGCTAGGAACCCTCCCTGCCTCTTCTCTCTGCTGTGATAGCACGGTGTTGACCTCTTGTTGCTCATGCCATGCTTGGTTGAGCTAGTCGTGGCTTGCCATCGCCGGCAGCTCACGCCAGAGCCTTGCCGTGCCGCCATCACCGGCGGCAAGCTCCTTATGCTAGGTCGTAGCGCTAGCTAGTAGCACCAATCGAACCCCCTCAGCACGGAGGTCACGCCGGTGTCCTTGATTTCGCCGGAGGAGCCACCGTCGGCTAGCCTCGCCGTGTGCCACGCCGTCGCAGCGCCTCCTCTGTTTTCGCGGTCACTGACCGGTGGGGTCAGCTGACGGCCGGGTCCCACACGTCAGTGACTGAGTTTGTGAAGATAGTTCAAAAATTCCAGTTTTTAGTGTTGTTTTGTAAATTTTGTAACTCCTAATTAGTAGATCCAAATTGAGTACTTACAATTTTTTTAGACTCACAGTTAGATCTAGTATTTAAGAAAAATATGTCTTGAACACATTATGTAGAAATTTTGGATGAATTAAATAGGAACTTGAAAAGTGTTTTTGAGTGCATGCAAACTTGTTTAAATCATATCTTGAGTTTCTGTGATCCAAAAATTATGAAATTTTGTGGGTAAGCTAGTCTTGTATAGTAGAAGCTTTGGTTAAAAGTTGAGAGTCTTTGCATGTGTAGTTTTTGAGTTATAGATTTTCCTTTTATCATTGGTAGATACTTGGGTGAATTTTAGTAAATTATTTATGAATCCTATGGCCATGAAACTTGGTGGGTAGTATATTGGTACCTTATAGATGCTAGGAAAAATATGAAATCTGTTGCTTGACACTTTTCACTAGGGTTTCCTAATTATGCCATTTTAAGCCGTTCTGCCTTACCATTTTTGTGTAGGCTGTTGTACTTACTAAAATGGTGTGAAATTTTTATGGTAGTCTACTTAGGGTATGTAGTGTCTACTGTAATGTTTGTAGAATTAATGGGGTAGTTTTCATATATGTTTACTATTTCCCCTAATTAATTAAATAAATTAAGAAATGTATTAAAAGAAATGTTTTGGTGATGGACACCCTACTTTCTGGTGTTCTTGTGATATGTGTCATATGTCAGTAAAGTTGGTTTTGTCCAATTAAGTGTTTATATCATAAGTTAATAATTATTTGTTTGCATCATGTCCCTCTGGACAGATCTGGGGACTTTGGAAAGTTTCCCATGATATTTTGGTTTTCTGTGAATGAGATGAATACAAGAGTTGTAGATAAATTAGGTAGCTAGCTCCTGTCAAAATTTGAGGGCATTTGGCCTAGTAGTTTAGAAACTACAGCTGTTTAAAGTTAGGTTGCAATTTTTGCTTATTCTCTGCCTTGTGAGGATAGACCTTTGTTGATCGATGAGTTCGACCTGGTAAAGGTTTGAATCATGCTTTGAGGTCTGAAAATATATTGTAGACAATTTTATAAGTTTTCCAGATTGTCTTGTTGCATATCATTTGGATTTATAAATCTCCAGTTATGGCTAGTTTACTACACCGCTACATAGTATTCATCTTGCTGAAATACAATTGCTTGAGTGTATGTGGTTGCAATGTTCTCGTTGATTGTTTAGGGGTTAGCCTAACTTGAGAATATGCTTAGGTGCAGGTGCTAGGTCATTAACTGAAGATGAGCAATTATACCTTAGGTTGTATAAACGTGGTAAGTGAAAGTGATTTGAATAGGGCTTAAGTTGGAATATGCAAACTACAGCGAACATGTGCATTCCCCGAGCATCCCCGACATTCGTACATGTGCATCCATGATATTTATCTTGCGCATTCATGCAATAGGTGTGCCGGAGGGAGTGACGTTGCTGGAGTTCGAGGGAGCCAACCAGGAGGAGGAACCCGAGGTGCAGGAAGCCGACGAAGCAGTCGCCACGGAGGAATTGCCCGAGTGCCCTGACCACCAGCCTTCCTCGTTCCTAAAAGGCAAGCCCCGGAGCATATTAAGCCTCCTATGTTTTCACAAATACATTGAGTATCTTTTATTGTTGATGATGCATTAAGTATAGGAATTGGTTGGAACCAATTGCTGCATTATATGTCCTTCCTTGTCCAGATATCGCACTGGAATCCTATTTAAGTCCAGGACGGGTTAAATGCTTAGCCATGCTTAGTGCGGTAGAAGTCAGGTGATTTCCTGTCACCTGCGAGCTTTAGGATGAGGTGGATCATGGTTGGCTATATTTGCTATCATGGAAAAGAACCATGTGAATAATGAATTAAGACCGGGCGGGGTCTTGTGTAGGTTTGAACATAGTGACTCTGTCTGAGTCGTTTAAGGACCGATACGCTGTACGTCCTCATGTCATGTTGAATGCAGCCTAACACTTAGCTGGCCGGATAAGTCGTTCCGACCGTGAAGCCTAGTAGCTCGATTCAGGCCGGGAATGCGAGTAGTGGCGGCACTCTGGAGGTAGTAAGGATGTGCGGAGAGCCATTGGCATAAGTCCAAGGCGGGTTAGAGTCCCGAACAACCTTGGCAGAGTGGTTCTCTGAGAATGCCAATCTGTTCGGACCCGCGACTCCTGAATTATACCAAAGGTGACTTGTTGCGACCCTGACGGGGGAAGCAGGGTTTGTGTTTAGGAATACCCCTCCAGCTGGATAGGAATCGATTCGAATCGCCGTCTCTCCTGGATAGTGAGAACTTGACTGAGCAGCGGCAACGTAGATTCAATTAATTTAACGATATGGTTAAATGGATGATGATAAGGTTGCCACAATGAATACCTGATATGGTTATTAATGTTTGCACCCTAATAAAATGATTGCTTAGTATAGGTGCTAATATAGATGACAGGTTAATGGCTAAAAAGTTACTGCTAGTTCAGGTTAAGAGTTGATCATTATTACTTATGCTTTTCTGCAAAAAGAAAGTGTCAGCTAGCTCCACTACATTAAGCTATGCATAATCCTTGGTGTCATTTGTTTGGTTTTCGACGGGTAAGTCTAGCTGAGTACATTCCCATACTCAGGGTTTATTCCCTATTATTGCAGATGACCTCCTATATCAGGGATTCTGCAAGTATTGTCTCCACCCGGCGGGTGATGAGGACTAGATCATGGGCATGATCTCCTTTCTCTTATCTAAATGCTTTTGCGGTCTGTGATCAGCAAACCAGTATGTGTATTTGAACTCGGTGTGTGAGTTAAACTATTTGCTTCCGCATGTTTACAAGACTTGTTTTGTAATAACAATGACTCTGTGATGATGTAACCTATTTGCGAACATATGCGAAATGTTGTAACGTACGATATGTTATGTTGAATTACTATGATCTTGGTTGTATGCAAGTTGGTTTGAAATCCTTCGAGATTTCGGTTGACTACCGGGTTTATATGGGCTCAAGTTCGAGAATTTGATCGTTTCGGCGATTGTTTTTGTACTTGTGCTCTTATAAATTGGTCGGTTCCGTGACATGTACCTCGACGCAGTGCCACCGTGCCGCCATGGCCAGCGACGAGCATGCTCCGGTGTATCTGCACTGCCACCACCGGTACTAGTCGATGTAGATGTTTGAGTAGAACACGTTGGTGGGGTTGGTTTCACCAAGAAGTTCGCCGTCGGTGAGCTAGCGCCGGTCAACCACTATGCCCTGTTTCGGTTGACTAACATGTGGGGTCCGCTGATCCGTGGGTCCCAGGCGTCAGCGAGTACAATTTAGGGTTTTGTTATTTATTTTTCTAGATTTTGGTACTAACTTTGGAAATCATATCTTGAGCTAGGAGTGTCAAATTGTGGTGAACCAAATTTTGTTGAATTCCTCATGAAGTGTAGTATTTTATAAAAATATGAAATGTACTATTTCTAGTATTTTTAAGGTGAATAAAATGTAGCTAGATAAGTGCTTTTTGAATATTTGCAATCTTGTAAATTGTGTAACTTGAGCTAGGAATGTGATAAAATTGTGATTCCAATTTTGTTGGTCTTGTGTTGACATGCTCTAGCCAGGAAACATAATAAACTTACAGTAGACTTGATTGAAGTAGGGTCTTTCTATTTATCTATTAATAAATGGTGTTTTCTGAGAAAAATTATTGGGATAAAAATAAGTAACATATTGCCATGCAAATATTTGTATAGTATTATGGCACTAGGATGAAGCTAAGGAAAATATAGAATCTGTTGTTTGACACTTTTCTGTAGGGTTAACTATTTTCACTAAAATAAACCTTGCTAGCTTGTCATTTTGTAGAGGATGTTATACATGTTGAAATGGTATGAAATTTTTATAGTAGTCTATTGGGATCACCTGAAAGCTACTGGAATTTAATGAGAATTTATTGTGCACATTTGGTATATGTTTGTTATTTCACCTAATTATCTAATTAAATTAATAAAGGCATTTAAATAAATAAATTGGGCTTGACCATGATGTTTTCTATGGTACTTGTAATACAAATGAACTGTTGATGTTAGTAGTAAGGCTTATGAGCAATTGGTTGTATGCAACTAATTAATTATTGCTTTATAATTCAACTAGATGACTGCATGTATAGTTTTGGTTGAGTTGATAATTTCATAGTGATAATGGTCTTTTCTATAAAACTTGTTAATAACAAAGTTGTAGATAACTTACTGATCTACCTTATGTTAAATTTTCAAAGTCATAGGCCTTAGGGTTTAATAGTTTTGACTATTAGAATTTTGCTGTCCAAAATGTTTGCTCTCTGGATAGATTTGAATAACTGAATTGTTTGACCTAGATAACTATTGAATAACATCAAGGGTATTAAAACAAAGTTGTAGGAAATTTCATAATATTTCCATAATTTCTACAACCATATTATTTTGATGTATATAACTCCAGTTATGGTCAAAACAAGTAGCTACTGTCTTGTAGTCCAAAAAATAGAGTACAGAAGTGTTTGCTTAAGTACTAGAAAAAAGATATGCACCTACTCAGTAAATTAAGATGCACTTGTTATTACTTTAATACCATGCTATTGAAAACACTTATGGGGATGCATTCATCATGTCATATCATATTATACGTGTCATTGTATATGCATTCATGATATCTTATTCCATGCTCATGCATATAGGATCGACCGAAGAGATAATGCTGTTGGAGTTCCACGAAGAAGGGGACGGGATCAGTAGGAGACGCCCCAAGCCATAGCTCTAGGAGAAGAGGAGTAGACTCTCGATGATCGCCCTGAGTGCCTGGATCACTGGCTAACGTCTTTCCTCAAAGGCAAACCCCGAAGCATTCTAAGTCTCCCATGTTTTACAAAATACTATTTGAGTCTTTTATGTTTGATGCATTAGGTTATAAGAGTTGATTGGAAACACTTGATGCATGGAACTAACTTGTCTAGATACATATACCTTTAACCCTGTGTAGGTCCAGGATCGAATATATGTTTAGCCATGCTTAGACCGGTAGAAGTCGGGTGATTTCCTGTCACCTACGAGATATAGGTGGATACCGAAGCATGGTTGGCTATATTTGCTATCATGGAAAAGAACCATGGGGTAATGTAAATGGAGGCCAGGTGGAGCCGATGTGTAGGTTTCTCATGTGATTTCATTTGTGCCAATTAACGACCATACCGTTGTTGGCGCTTCTGACAAGATTGAACGCATGCCTATCACTTAGCTGGCCGGATAACTCATTCTACCCATGAAGCCGAGTAGCTCAACTCAGGCCGGGCCCCGTTCTGTAAAAGTGTGCACTCTAGATGGTAGTAAGGATGTGCGAGGAGCCAGACATGAGCCCAAGGGTAGGCCAGGCATAAACGTCCTGGCAGCTGGTTGTCCTTGATTGTGCGGCGCTGGGCGAACCCACGAAATGTGGACTTGAGTGGTACCAATGGTGACCTAAGGTGATCATTGATCTTGTTTGCCTGGGTTTGTGTTAGGAATAAATTCCCAGCTGGTTGAAATCGATTTGAATCACCTCTCTCCCAGATAGTGAGAAACTTGGCTAGTCCCAACATCATAGTAATTGTATTATGGAATATGATGGTTTGGATAAGCATGGAATTAGTACATTGGCTATGGTTACTATTGTATGCTATCAAATGATGTACCACTTGTTTGGCATAGGGTAGTTGCTAATCTAGAGATGAATAGCTATAATTAACTTGATGACCAAAGTATAATTCTATAACTGAGTTAATCACTTTTATGCAAAAAGTTGTCAAGCTACCTCCACTTATAAAGCCTTGCATAATCCTTGGAGTCAATTTATTTCTGGTATATGATGGGTAAGTCTAGCTGGGTACCTTCTCGTACTCATTGTTTTATTCCCATTATTATAGATGGTATAGTTTATCATGGCTATTGTAAGCATTGCTTCTGTCCCACCGTGGATAAGGACTGAGCCCTGGGCAGGCATCTTTAATAATCCTTCTTATATGCTTTTGTGGATTGTGATCATGAGTTGGCACTATATTTGAACTATGATGCTAGTTTCGAACTTTAATTTTCTTCCGCTACTATCTACCGAACTTGGTTTGTAATAACCTTATTTCGTACTCTGATGAATGAACTATATCTGTGAACTTTATGTAACATGTGACATGTATGTTGAATCATGTACGATCTTGGTTGTATGTGGATCGTTAATCGAGACCCATCGTAGTACTCCACGGACTACCAGGTTTATATGGGCTCAAGTATGACTGTGCGACTGCTTGCGGGCTACCATTGTACTTATGCTCTTATAAATTGGTCGGTTCTACAACAAAGGGCGTCCTCACCCTACATGCCAATGTCTCCATCGCCTATGACTATGAAAGAGAAGGACTCGCCATCACTGAAGCAATGCACATCTCAACCAGAATGGAGGCTTGCATTGCCGACTCTAAGAAGGTCCATACATCGTCAAGGCTATGACTCGACTAGGGTCATATAGGCTATGTGATCAAGATGGTGTTGACATCCCTAATTCCTGGCACATCGAACACCTTAGGCGGTTCTATCCTTGAGATGTTCAACAAAAGGTATGTACCTTTTTATGTATATATGCATTTCAATAATGATTTTATCCGTGATGTTTTCTCCATTTGTTTTCCATAATTTTTCCCCAAATGACTTTTTTCCATGCTAAACATCTTTAAGATGATGCATACTATAGCCATTCAAATCGGACTACGCCTTCACCTTAGTCGAACACACTCAAGGGCTTCGCCTCCCCACGCAAAATGACTCTGTCAGGCTCCGATTATGCCCATTTGCCTATGACTCCACGTAGTCGCTCGAGCCGTTGAGCTACCGAGCCATCCAAGCCACCAAGCGAGCTACTAAGTGAGCCACCTAAGTCATAAGCAAGCCATGCCACACCATGATGATGACTGCCACGAATAATGGTGTTGTGGCAATAGCGACCGCCGTCATGACGATAGGCTAGAAAAGCTCGAGGGATGGGCAATTTCATCATCGCCGACTAGTCAAGTTTTCATTTGCGTTATCTAGAAGTAGCCTTGTCCTTGACTTAGGACCTAAACGTGCATGAGCAGTAGCGCCCTACGTCATGAGCAGGCGGCAGTGGCTCCTCGATGATGCCCAAATTCCTAAGTGTGCACAAGAATCTTGGGATAGAATACCCCACACGTCTCATTGGTATAGTGCTAAGCACTCTCCATGTTCTCCAAATTTCACCATAGTATAGTGCTAAGCACTCTCCAATTTCTCCACAGTATACTGCTAAGCACTCGCCATGTTCACCATGGTATAGTGCTAAGCAGTCTCCAATTTCTCCATGGTATAGTGCTATGCACTCTCCAATTTCTCCATGGTATAGTGCTAAGCACTCTCCAATTTCTCCATGGTATAGTGCTAAGCACTCTCCATGTTCACCATGGTATAGTGCTAACCACTCTCCAATTTCTCCATGGTATAGTGCTATGCACTCTCCAATTTCTCCATGATATAGTGGTAAGCACTCTCCAATTTCTCCATGGTATAGTGCTAAGCACTCTCCATGTTTGCCATGGTATAGTGCTAAGCACTCTCCAATTTCTCCATGGTATAGTGCTAAGCACTCTCCAATTTCTCCATCATATAGTGCTAAGCACTCTCTAATTTCACCATGGTATAGTGCTAAGCATCTCCATGTTCTCCAATGGTAAAAGTGCTAAGCACTCTTTATTTTTCTCCATTTCTAAGTGCTCAGCACTCTCCAAATTTTACTCCAATGTCCAGTGCTAAGCACGGGGATTCCATCCTTGTTACTTGTTCCCTTGATCCTGCTACAAGATGCTACTCTATCTTATAGCAAGCTCAGGGACTAAGTGTGTACACTTCACCTAAGGTCGATGTCTCCGGTAAGTTCTGTCGCTGTTTTCTCAGCCAATCAACTGGTCAGACCGCTAGGTTCATGACCTTTGTCACCAACCAGCTAGTCGGACTGTTCGACACTCACTTCTACTTGGCACTCACTTCACCACTGACTAGTTGGTTGGGCTACTCGGTGCTCGATTCTTCACCAACCAACTAGTCAGATTGTCCATCGCTTCATTATCAGCTATGCTAGGGCTTGCCAGGTAAGCTAGGGACTCCTCAACATTTGGATTGTTCATTGCTTCATCATTCACTACGCTGGGGACTCAGCGTTCGGATTCTTCGTGCAAGAGTTGCCAGCTAAGCTAGGGACTCCCTTGGCAGTCGGATCTTGCTATGTCTTATCAGTGTGCTATCAACTTGCTCCATGCTATTCGGATTAGGGTGCTTATCTTGGGCAGCATGTCTGGGTCTTAATATGCACATGTTAGATGATGTCGCAAGCTTTTAAATTATTTTCTTTGACCCTGCTACAAGATTCATTCTTCATCTTCCAGTAGGCTCGAGGACTAAGTGGCTACACATAACCTAGTGGTGAATGTAGTGCACTTTTCTTGATTTACCCTCCTTATTGACTAAATCATGGATGATTCCTCAAAAATGGAGTCTAAGTGGCTACACTTACCTAAGGTGGAGAATTTTCAAATTTTTATCTTGAGCCCCTTACATCCTTTTGGCAAGCCTTACTTGGCTAAGTCTGAGATCTGCATACTAGTTAAACTGGTCGGCTTTGACTTTCACCGCTCAGTTCACCAGTTCAACTAGTCAGCACTTCATTCTATTAATTGGTTTACCAGTTAAACTGGTCGGCACTTCATTCTATTGATTAGATTACTAGTTAAATTGGTTGGATTGCTAGATTAACTATTTGAGTCCAAGTTAAATTGCTCAGACTTGCTCAAGACAGCATTGCTCAGCAGATACAAAGGTACTCGGGGACTAGCTGTGGGGGGTATAACCCTAGGTACCACGGCAATAGACATGGGCCACACCACCAGGGGAGGTTCAGCCCATAAGATTAAGGCCTATGGTGCTCGACTCTAATTGACGTGCACCATAAGGCAATCAGAAGACATCTTGGCGATGAAGGAAGATCATTTCGGATATGATAGATATCGTATTCCTTGTAAATACTTACCATATAACCAACCCCCCTCAAAATCATCTCATATTCAATACAATCCATTGAAGACATAGGACGTAGGTATTACGTCGATCAGACGGCCTGAACATGTCTAAATCATTATCTCTGTGCTTGTGTCACCATTCGGTTCCTATCACCCACACCTCCACCTATTCATCTACCACCGTGGGTAAACCCCTCGGTAGACTATCGACCAGATTTCATTGACAACCCTAGACTTTCATGTCCTCGAAATCCAGGATTTTGACATTTTGATAAAGCATCCCTTAGAAAAACTCATCATGGAGCCTCCTTCATCAAGGGCATTTGACTTAAAGTTGGGGAGAGAGACTTTTACCATTCCTATCACTCAAGCTAAAAACTCAGTGGTAGAATCTCTCCCCTATCCTAACCTACCCAAGGAAGTTATGTTAGTTTTACCCTTTGAATCTCCTAAATCGTCCTTAGAAAATAATGCAAAACTCTTCATAGAAGAAGAGGATGACTTAGGAGAAACCATTGATCTTCCTATAGAGGAAGTACCAGCACTACCTTTGGTTGAGCTAAAACCCCTACCCGCTAGTCTACGCTATGCTTTCCTAAATGGCGATAAAAACACTCATGTAATCATTAGTGATAAGCTTTATGATGAGGAAACGTCCAAACTAATCACCATTTTAGAGAAACATAGGTCGGTCTTCAAGTATTCCTTGCAAGATCTTAAGGGGATTAGCCCAACTCTCTGTACCCATCGCCTACCGATTGACCCTGGGAGTACACCATCTCAAGAGACTCAGCATAGGCTCAATAATGCAATGTGGGAAGTTGTGAAGAAGGAAGTCCTCAAACTTCTTCATGGTGGGATCATTTATCCCATACCACATAGCGACTATGTTAGTCCCGTCCAAGTGGTTCCAAAGAAAGGTGGAATGACGGTTGTTGAGAACAATAAAAAAGAGTTAATTCCACAACATGCTGTAACACCCTAGGTGTTAGCCATTGATAGGGAGTGGGTTTGAGCGCAAACATGATAGATCAAGAGGTAATCAGGAGCTTTAGTTCCTTATCTCTAAAATGGTGATGAATTTGTGCACAATGGAGCAGTAGTTTGTGAGATATAAACTAAAAACCAAGGTGTATAGAATCTGTGATTTCTCTATTGACTGCTATCATCCCTCACATTAGAAACATTGTGTTTGTGATTGATGCCAAGATTAGCAACATGGTCAATGTTTTGCCATTAGATAATCCTTTAGATGCCCAAGAGAAGACTCCTTGCACACCTTTGTGCCTTGCTTTTGCCCTCTCATATCAACAATGCTAAGGTGTTCTACAAGTCAATTTGTGCCTTTACAAGTCGAAAACAATTTGAAAAGTGTCAAACAACATATTTTAGATTATGATTTTGAGTTGTTGATTGACATTAGAAAGGAAGCTTCAATGTCAAAAGTAGTTCAACAAGTAAGCTTTGTTGGATTGTAATTGTACCATGAAAGAATGTTGTACTCAAGCTACTTTGGTAGAGGACTGCTTTTCAAACTTCGTGAATAAATCCTCGACCACTACTGTCCTTCGAGCATCACTATTCTCCTTTTTAGTAGCAATCTTTAAAATTGGCTCATCCTTTGGTACTTGCTATGTGTTTTACCCAATAGATTGCTCAAATTCAACCCAGATACCTGTTGTCGCTTGGATACGAGGATACCCTTAATAATGATCATCAAAACTGCTAAGCCAATAGAGCTAGCTATCACATTCATCGCTCTCTCAACAGACTCAGAAAATACCGTGTTATCATTAGAGAAAGAGAACTGTGCACATGGAACATTATGTAGTTTTCCATCAGTTGGCATTTGAGTGATTGGATAGTTATGACCAGCATAGGCATGGCCTGTTGGATTAGTCAGTTTTTCACCACCTCAAAAGATGTTTACCCTATCTATGATCACATCCCTTATAGAAAGTTGTACATGCTATGCCCACTAGAGAGGCAGAGGATGCGAGTAGTTCATTATGCTCTAAACACCCTTCGTACAACAAGAACAAGTACTCCGAACAGTGCTGTCCTAGATTCCTCCCAAAGTAACAATGCTTGATGGGAATCAATGAAGGAAATTCTACAGACAAAAATTTACAACAAAGAACAAGTATTAGAGAGTGTCTTGACCAAATTAGCCTCTCTAATGCTTAGAGCTAAGTAACCTAATGCTATCGTAGACATTGAAAATTGGATGACATGCTTCCCATCCCTTAAAAGTCTTTCGCATCAAATATTGGGGCTAGATTCTCGTAAGGGGGAGGGCTATAACACCCTAGGTGTTAGCCACTTGATAGGCAATGGGTTTGATCTCAAACATGATAGATCAAGAGGTAATCAGGAGCTTTAGTTCCTTATCTCTGAAATGGTGATGAAGGTGTTGAGGTCAAATCTATGAAAATGAGCACAACTTAAATTTGGACAACACACCATTGTTTACATGCTGACCCTTTTCAAATGTATGCTTGAGAAGTGTTAAACATGGCTCTTTCATGAGCATCACCTTAACATCAATCTATCTCCACCATTGGAAAAGTTTCATGAAGTTTGGAGCCAAAAAGTCACATGAAATGATAAGTTACATTTTGGTTAAATTGCTTCATTAAGCAAATGGAAACATCGAATGTTGACCAAACCTTGCAACCTTGCTCAAACAATTCTAATTCAAATCATGAACAAAAGTTATGAAGGGTTCATGTTGAGCAAATGTCAAGAAAATGCCTCAATCGGTCTAAAACTCTAATTTAAGCTTTATCATGATGCTATTTTGACCAAAGTAGAACTATAAGCTCTGTACTCGTTTTTGTGTTTGACCTTAAAGGAAAGTTGTAGTTTAGTTTGTGTTCAACAAACTCTGTTTTTGGAGCATACTCATAATCAGCTTGGAAACAAGTGAAATAGAGGCTTGAAGATTGAATTGGCTGCTGTTTTTAGCTCTCAAGAATATTCCAAGTCTAGAAATTCAGTAGCACTAATGATTGGTGTGTTACGTTCTTATGTTTTTGTTAAACAACAATATTTGGTCCCAAAATAAAAGTTGGAGTTTACATCTTGGAGAAGGACATACAAAAAGTTGGAATCAGTTTGACCACATTTGACTAGGTAATTGGAGCTCAAACCCAATAAAGTTTAATTCAGATTAAGTCACTGACAGTGCTATTTTTGTAACACCCTAGGTGTTTGGCTTCCACATTTGCACTGGCATTTCATAAACATGAGCATCATTCATCCATTCATGAGCTTGGATTGTTGAAACATGCTTTTGAAACATTGCAACATATTGTTCTATTCCATGTGTGTATGTTTTATGAAATGAATAGTGTGCAACACTCAAGTGCAACATGTGCAACTCACTCTGGAAATATGTCACATACTTTAGTAACATGGTTAGTTAGTACTATGCAACAAACTCATGAAACATGGCTTTGAAATAAAAGTAACATTTTACTTGTTCTTCCTTGTTTCAATACATGTGATGCTTGATTTTTGTGTGATCAATGTGGGGTGTGGCTAATTATCCTCTTAAACAACTTATCTACACTTATAATGTCATTAGGAACAATGTTCATGTTGACCATATTGCCTAATTTTGTTTCCTAGTAATAGTTTGACTAGTGTTGACCTCTAGAGCTCTTTTGTTTGACTATTTAAAAAGTATAGCTTAGAGAATTTGCATGTCTAAGAAACCTAAAGCAAAGTTGTAGCAAATTATATAAGGAACAAAAGTTATTTTATGACCATCTCATGAAAATGTGCAGAACATGCTAAAAAATGGCCCATAAGTTAGTTTTGAGGTCTAGTTGGAGACTTAAAAATTTTCTAAGTCTGGGAACTACTTTTCAGTTTCATGTGTCGATGTTTGGAGCCTTGTATCTCCCAAACCAAGCCGAACCAACTCAAGCTCCAATTGGCAAAGTTGAAGACCCCACTTGGTACTACAATTTTGTCAACTATGCCTTAACCTAGATCGCCATGGTTTAAGAGATTGGAGGTCGACAATTCTCGCTGTCAGTCGGCCAATTGGTTCTCTGATGGCGCGCTATAGTGCCGACCGCGTCAGAGCTCGGCCGCCACGTGGATGGCCGCATGTCAGTGTTGCACTGCTTAGTCAGGCCATGACGGGCCAGAGAGCACCACATCACGCCCATGCTCGCTCATGATGCCCCTGTGCCCTCAGTTCCTCGCTTCGCTTCCTCCTTCACTCACCACAGCATCTCCGTAGCAGCTGCTGTAGTGTCGAGCAGCTTCACCATTGCCATTGCCGGCCTTAGCTCGCACCGTGTCCCTCCTACACCACTGAGGTAGCTTTTCCATGGTCCTCTTGCACCACCGCACCCACAGTTCCTAGCTAGGAGCGCTCGGTAAGCCGCCTCGCCACGCGTGACATCGCTGGTGTTCCACCGCTGTGGTCCGTCACCGTGGCCACCCCGCCTCTGACCACCGTGTGCCTTACTTGTGTGTGTGTTAGCTCTGCCATAGCATGTAGGAGCTCATCGTAGCAGTGGGTCAAGCTATCATGGCTAGCGCCGGTGTCTCGCTGTTGAGCCGCTCCGTCGTGCCGCCATCAATGTTGCTGTCGTCGTTGGCTCCAGCAATAGGCCTAGCTAGGTAGCTTAATAGGTTCGGGGGGACTTGGAGATCACAGTCGTGCTGGTGCCATCGCCGGAGAGTCTCACCGCTAGCAAGATTGCGTCATCCTACGCCGTGCTCTGTTTCGCCGTCGCTAACAAGCGGGCCTGGCTGACCGGTGGAACCCGGTTGTCAGTGACTTAGGGTTAGAAAGATAGTTCAAATATTTTAGATTTGAATGCTGTTTTGTGAAATTTATATCTAGAGTTTGGTAGTTCCAAATTTGGTGGTTCTAATTTTGTTAGGATCTTGGTGAAGTGTAGTATTTAGGAAAAAAAATAATATTATTACTTGTAGTAGAGTTTCTGGAAGAATTAAATTGAAACTTGAAATGTGTTTTTAAATGAATACAATCTTGTTTAATTTATATCTAGAGTTCCTTTGCTCCAAAAATTATGAAATTTATATGGTGAGCTTTTCTTGATGAGTATAAGCTCTAGTAAAAATTTGAGAGTTAGTACATGAATAGTTTTTGAGTTATAGATTTTTCTTTTATCATTAGATGATCCTTGTGTGAATTTTAATAATTAATATATGAATTCAATGCCCATGAAATTTATTGGAGGTTGTCCTAGTACCTTAAGGATGCTGAGAAAAATATAAAATCTATTGCTTGACACTTTTCACTAGGGTTTCCCATTTATGTTATTTTAAGCCCTTATGCCTTGTCATTTTTGTGTAGGATGTTATACTTGTTCAAATGATATGAAATTTTGATAGTAGCCTACTTGGAGCATGTAGTACCTACTCTAATTTTTGTAGATTAAATGGTGCAGTTTTCATATATGTTTATTATTCCTCTTAAATAATTAAATAAATTAAGAAAGGCATTTAAAGAAATGAATTGGTGGTGAACACTTTACTTTATGGTGTTACTTTGATATGTGTGATGAGTTAGTAAAGTTAGTTTTGTCCATTTATATGTTTGCAACATAAGTTAATAATTATTCTCTTGCATTATGTCTTTCTAGACAGTTCTGGGAACTTTGCAAAGTTCACCATGATAATTTGGTTTTCTGGGAACGTGGTGAGTACAAAAGTTGTAGAGAACTTATTTATCTAGATCCTGTTAAAATTTTGTGGCATTTGGCCTAGTAGTTTAGGAGTTACAGTCGTTCAAAGATGGATCACAGTTTTGCTTGCTCTCTGTCTTGTTTAGACCTGATTATGTGTTTAAGTAAATTCGACCTAGTAAAGGTTGGAATCAGGCCTTGTGGTCTAAAACTGAATTGTAGGTAATTTCATAAGCTTTCCAAATTGTCTTGTTTCCTATCATTTTGATTTGTAGATCTCTAGTTATGATCTGTTAACTGTACCACTATATAGTCCAAGTTTTGCTAAAATACGAATGTTGGTGTGTATGCTTTGTTGCAATGTTCTTGTTGATTGTTTAGGTGCTAGCCTAACTTGAGAACATGCTTAGGTGCAGGTGCTAGGTCCTTAACTGAAGATGAGCAATTGTACATTAGGTTGTATAAACTTGGTAAGTTAAAGTGATTTGAATAGAGCTTAAGTTAGAATATGCGGACTGCAGTAAGCATGTGCATTCCCCGAGCATCCCTAACTTTGTTCATGTGCATCCATGATATTTATCTTATGCATACATGCAATAGGTGTGCCAGAGAGAGTGACGCTTCTGGAGTTTGAGGGAGCGAGCCAGGAGGAGGTGCCTGAGGTTCAGGCAACCGATGAAGTAGCCACCGAGGAGGAGTTGCCCGAGTGCCCTGACCACCGCCCATCCTCTTTCCTGAAAGGCAAGCCCTAGAGCATTCTAAGTCTCCCATGTTTTTATAAATATATTGAGTATCTTTTATTGTTGATGATGCATTAAGTATAGGAATTGGTTGGAACCAATTGTTGCATTATATATCTATCCTTGTCCAGATATCGCACTTGAATCCTATTTAAGTTTAGGAATGAGTTAAATGCTTAGCCCTACTTAGTGCAGTAGAAGTCAGGTGATTTCCTGTCACTTGCGAGCTTTAGGATGAGGTGGATCATGGTTGGCTATATTTGCTATCATGCAAAAGAACCATGTTAATAATGAATTAAGACCGGGCAAAGTCTTGTGTAGGGTTAGACATAGTGACTCCGTCTATGTCGGTTAAGAACCGATACGCCGTATGTCCTTATGTCATGTGGAACGCAGCCTAACATTTAGCTAGCCAGATAACTCATTCTAACCATGAAGCCTTGTAGCTCGATTTAGGCCAGGAACGCGAGCAGTTAGTTGCAATCTGGATGGCAGTAAGGCTGTGTGGAGAGCCATTGGCGTAAGCCCAAGGGCAGGTTAAGTCACCGAACACTCATGGCAGAGTGGTTCTTTGATTTTGCGGCACTAATCGGACCCATGACTCCTGAATTGTACCAAAGGTGACTTGTTTGCGACCCTGATGGGGGAAGCAGGGTTTGTTTTAGGAATACCCCTCTAGCTGGATAGGAATCGATTCGAATCGCCGTCTCTCCCAGATAGTGAGAACTTGACTGAGCAGCGGCAACGTAGATTTAATTAATTTAACGATATGGTTAAATGGATGATGATGATAATGTTGCCACAGTTTATACCTACTATGGTTAATAATGTTTGCATCTTACTCAAGTGATTGCTTAGTACAGGTGCTAATATAGATGATAGGTTAATGGCTAAAAGTCACTACTAGCTCAGGTTAAGAGTTGATCATTATTACTTATGCTTTTCTACAAAAAGAAAGTGTCAGCCAGATCCACTAATTTAAGCTATGCATGATCCTTGGTGTCTTTTATTTTTGGTTTCTGACGGGTAAGTCTAGCTGAGTACATTCTTATACTCAGGGTTTATTCCCTCTTGTTGCAGATGACCTTCTTTATCAGGGCTTCAAGTACTGTCTCCACCCAGCGGGTGACAAAGACTAGATCACAGGCATGATCTCTGTTTATCTTATCTGAATGCTTTTGTGGGATGTGATCAGCAAGCTAGTACTTGTATTTGAACTTGTGTGTGTGAGTTAAACTATTTGCTTCCGCTACTTTACAAGACTTGGTTTGTAATAACTATGACTCTGATGTGTTGTAATCTATCTGCAAACTATTTGTGAAATGTTGTAACGTGTGATGTGTTATGTTGAATTACTGTGATCTTGGTTGTATGCAAGTTGGTTTGAAATCCTTCATGGTTTTAGTTGACTACCAGGTTTATATGGGGCTCAAGTGCGAGAATTTGATCGTTTCGACGATCGTTTTTGTACTTATGCTCTTATAAATTGGACGGTTCTGCTACAGCTGGTATCGGAGCTAGATTCAACACTAAACTGTCATATGGGTATTTAAAAACAAAAGCTTTTTTTGCGAAAATGGTTTTCCAACTTATAGTTATATATAAGTGTTTCAAAATCTAAAATTTTATAGTGTGCTGGTGATCACATCCCTTGTAGCCCACATAAGGACTTTTAGGTGGCTTATATAATTACTAACTTGAGGGAATGTGATTGTTTCTATTTCGTCATCCATGTGGCATGGTATTGCATGGGAGCCATTCACTTGAATGGTAATGTATGGATCAATTGCCTCTACACCAAGGTAAGTGTGAGTTGTGAGAGCATGACCGTCCAACTGTTGGTCTATGGAAGAGTTAGTTGTGGTTATTGGAGTATATACATGTTGCATACATGTACATATGAAGGTACTTAATTGTGGGTATATCTGTCGGGTAGTTTGGATACCAAAGTATATATATCTGGGGATGTATATATGGAGAGTATCTTAGTTTACTACTTTCATTGTTAGCATTACATCTTGTTGGGTTTAGCTACAATGAAATTTTCTATAGGTATGCTAACAACGCACCACGTAGATCGACTAGTTACCGCTACTCGAGAGAATGTGTGTATGCCACCGTATATTCCACTAGAACTTAACTTTTCTTAGGTTTATGAGGATGTACAGAATGTGCATGCATCATATTCACTCATGTCATTCATATTGTAGTACTCCCTCCCTTATAACTTACTTATGCCTACCTTGAAGAATAATCCTCTCATGAGAGTTGCATCCCTTTTGATACAGATGGCCGTGCCCATGTTTCCTCCTTGTAGCAGCACCTTTTTGGACCAGCTTGGTATGCCTACCTTGCTCTGGAGTGTGCTAAGCTCAGTTGGGTACTCGGAGGCGCCCCATTACACGTGGGTGCAGATAGTGCCATTTAGAGATGTGCCATGGTACAATGTGACCTTGGCGGTGCCGTAGAACCCCATGAGACCATTGTGGTGTGGGTGGAGCACTGAGTCTGATGGGCAAAGCCCATGGGAAGCCACACAAGTTACTGCCCTTGATGTGCTTATGGGCATAACATAGAGTTTCAGAGATGAATTAGTGGGTGGACCAGCTGCATCCATTCCCTGAGTGGCTCCTACAGATGCTGAGTGGACTCAAGAAGCTAGCCAGGCCTTGGTTCGAGGCTGTGGTGAACTTGTTCAGAGCAACAATGTGGGAATGAGTGCTATGATGGCCATCTTGAAGCTTTGTTGAGTTAGGGAGGACACCCTCTCTAGAGTATTAGAAGAAGCTGGCAAGGCAATGGCAGCCTAGCACAAGTTTAGGTTGTGTGCCCACAAGTATCATCGTAGGGTGGAGGCATGTGGGCAAGCTCAGTTGGAGGTAGATGAGATTCGTGGCATTGCAAATTATCGCCTATAGCAGTGGGGGCTATAACACCCCAGGTGTTTGCCTTCCACATTTGCACTTGCATTTCATGAACATGAGCATCATTCATTCATTCATAAGCTTATATCACATGAAACATGATTTTGAAACATGGCAACATGTTGCATATTTCATGTGTGTTGTTTCTTGTATGAAATGAAAAGTGTGCAACACTTAAGTGCAACATGTGCAACTCACTTTAGGGAAGTATGGTTAGTTAGTACTATGCAACAAGATCATGAAACATGTGAAATATGACTATGAAACATTTGTAACATTTCATGTGTTTTTCATTATTTCAGTACATACGATGCTTGATTCTTGTGTGACCAAGGTGTGGTGTGGCTAATAATTCTCTTAAACAACTTAGTGACACCTAGAATGCCATTTGGAACATTGTTCATATTGATCATGTTGCCTAAATAGGATTTGAAAAAGTGGTTTGACTTGTTTTGACCCCTAAACCCCTTTTGTTTGACTGTTTAAAAAGTGTAGCTTAGGATGTTTGCATGTCTAAGCAACCTAAAACAAAGTTGTAGCAAATTTGATAAGGAACAAACTTTGTTTAGAAGCTAGGTCATGAAAATGTGCACAACATGTTCAAAAAGGACCCATAAGTCAGTATTGAAGGCTGATTCAAAACTTGAAAATTTTTCTAAGTCCTAAATGCAATTTCAGTTTGATTGAGCCAACTTTGGCGTGATACAACTCTTGATCCAGGGAGAATTAGCTGTTGATTTCTCAAGCATTGTTGGAGCCCTATCTTAACTCTATAACTTTCATGTACATTGCTCCCACTGATTCGCCATGAATTGAGAGATCAAACACCATCAAGTAACACTGTCAGTCGGTTCATTTGGAAACTGAATTGGGTTTCAGGCGAGCTATAGTGCTGACCGTTTTCAGAAAATGACCGACACGTGGTGCCACCCGTCGCCGATCGCCTGAATGCGCAGCCACACGCCACGGGCATCCTGGCATGACCGGCCACGACATGAACTCCCCACTTCCTTCGCCTACCAACCAGCTCGCCAGTCCAATTTCCACTTCCTTCGCTTCCTCCACTCGCCCGAAGCTCCGCAGCAACAGCCACAGCAACTTCGACGAGCTTGTGCTTGCTCACCGCCGCAAAAATGCAAACTACATCTTCGCCATAGCTCCACCATGTTCTCCTCTACCTCCTCCACCTCTCAGCCGAGCCGATTGGGTCTTGGTAAGGGCGCATTGGCTGTTTCCACCACCGCCTGCCATGACGGGGTCTCACCGGAGTTGGAGCTCCACGCGGCCAACTACCACCGAGGCTTTCCTGTCCTCTTTTCTTTGCTTGGGTAGCACAGTAGTGACCTCCTGAAGCTCATACCAAGCTCAGTTGAGGCAGCCATGGCTTGCCGTTGCCGGTAGCTCGCGCCGGAGCTCTGCCGTGCCGCCATCACCGGCGACGAGCCCCCTCCGCTAGGTCTTAGGTCTTGCCACTTGCACCAATCAGTTCCTCTCATCACGTAGAGCACGTAGGTGGCCTTGGTGTCGCCAGAGTCCTCGCCGTCAGTGAGCAAGACCACCACCGCGCCATTGAACGCCGCCTCCTCTGTTCTGTATCGCAACCGAGTGGGGTCGGCTGACACCCAAGTCCCACGCGTCAGTGACTGCTTGTTCCAAAGGATAGTTCAAATTTCCAGTTTTGAATGTTGTTTTGTAAATTTTGTAACTCTAAATGTGTAGATCCAAATGGTGTGATTCAAATTTTGTTAGACTCACAGTGAGGTCTAGTGTTTAAGAAAAATATGGCTTGAGCACATGATGTAGAAATTTTGGATGAATTAAATAGGAACTTGAAATGTGTTTTTGAATGCATGCAAACTTGTTTAAATCATATCTTGAGTTTCTGTGATCCAAAAATTATGAAATTTTGTGGGTAAGCTAGTATTGCTTAGTAGAAGCTCTGGTTAAAATTTGAGAGACATTGCATGTATGATTTTTGAGTTATAGATTTTCCTTTTATCATTGATTGATATTTGTGTGATTTTTTTGTAAATTATCTAGGAATCCTATGACCATGAAACTTGGTGGGTAGTATCCTAGTACCTTAAGGATGCTAGGAAAAATATGAAATCTATTGCTTGACACTTTTCACTAAGGTTTCCTAATTATGCCATTTTAAGCCATTATGCCTTATCATTTTTGTGTACGCTGTTATACTTACTCAAATGGTGTGAAATGTTTATGGTAGTCTACTTAGAGCATGTAGTATCTACTATAATTTTTGTAGATTTAATGGTGTAGTTTTCATATATGTTTACCATTTCCTCTAATTAATTAAATAAATTAAGAAAGGTATTCAAAGAAATGTTTTGGTGATGAACACCCTACTTTCTGGTGTTCTTGTGATATGTGTAATTAGTGAGTAGAGTTAGTTTTGTCCAATTATTTGTTTATATCATAAGTTAATAATTATTTGTTTGCATTATATCCCTCTGGACAGATCTGGGGACTTTAGAAAGTTCCCCAAGATATTTTGATTTGCTGAGAATATGAGGAATACAAAAGTTGTAGATAATTTATGTATCTAGCTCCTGTCAAAATTTGATGGCATTTGGCCTAGTAGTTTAGGAACTACAGCTGTTTAAAGTTAGGTTCCAGTTTTACCTACTCTCTGTCTTGTGTGGACAGATTTCTGTTGATTAAAGGATTCGACCTGGTAAAGTGTTGAATCATGCTTTGAGGTCTGACAATGAATTGTAGCCAATTTCATAAGCTTTCCAAATTGTCTTGTTGCATGTCATTTGGATTTATAAATCTCCAGTTATAGCTAGTTTACTGTACCGCTACATAGTCTTCATTTTGCTAAAATACAAATGCTTGAGTGTATGCTTGTTGCAATGTGCTCGTTGATTGTTTAGGGGTTAGCCTAACTTGAGAATATGCTTAGGTGCAGGTGCTAGGTCGTTAACTGAAGATGAGCAATTAGGTTGTATAAACTTGGTAAGTAAAGTGATTTGAATAGGGCTTAAGTTGGAATATGTAGACTACAACGAACATGTGCATTCCCCGAGCATCCCTGACATTCATTCATGTGCATCCATGATATTTATCTTGCGCATTCATGCAATAGGTTTGCCAGAGGGAGTGACATTGTTGGAGTTCGAGGGAGCCAACCAGGAGGAGGAGCCCGAGGTGCAGGAAGCCGACGAAGCAGCCGCCACGGAGGAGTTGCCCGAGTGCCCTGACCACCAGCCTTCCTCATTCCTGAAAGGCAAGCCCCAGAGCATATTAAGCCTCCCATGTTTTTACAAATACATTGAGTATCTTTTATTCATTGATGATGCATTAAGTATAGGAATTGGTTGGAACCAATTGCTGCATTATATATCCCTCCTTGTCCAGATATCGCACTGGAATCCTATTTAAGTTCAGGAATGGGTTAAATGCTTAGCCATGCTTAGTGTGGTAGAAGTCAGGTGATTTCCTGTCACCTACGAGCTTTAGGATGAGGTGGATCACGGTTGGCTATATTTGCTATCGTAGAAAAGAACCATGTTAATAATGAATTAAGACCGGGCGGAGTCTTGTGGAGGTTTAGACATAGTGACTCCGTCTAAGTCATTTAAGGACCGATACGCTGTACGTCCTTATGTCATGTTGAACGCAGCCTAGCACTTAGCTGGCCGGATAAGTCGTTCCAACCACGAAGCCTAGTAGCTCAGTTCAGGCTAGGGACACGAGCAGGGGTCCGCAATCTAGATGGAAGTAAGGATGTGCTGGGAACCATTGGCGTAAGCCCAAGGGCAGGTTAAGTCACCAAGCACTCATGGTAGAGTGGTTCTCTGATTTTGCAGCACTATTCAGACTCGCGACTTCTGAATTGTACCAACAGTGACTTGTTTGCGACCCTGACAGGGGAAGTAGGGTTTTTGTTAGGAATACCCCTCCAGCTGGATAGGAATCGATTCGAATCACCGTCTCTCCTAGATAGTGAGAACTTGACTGAGCAGTGGCAACGTAGATTCAATTAATTTAACGATATGGTTAAATGGATGATGATGATAAGGTTGCCACAATGTATACCTAATGTGGTTATTAATGTTTGCACCCTAATAAAATGATTGCTTAGTACAGGTGCTAATATAGATGATAGGTAAATGGCTAAAAGTCACTGCTAGTTCAGGTTAAGAGTTGATCATTATTACTTATGCTTTTCTACAAAAAGAAAGTGTCAGCCAGATCCACTAAATTAAGCTATGCATAATCCTTGGTGTCGTTTGTTTTGGTTTTCGACGGGTAAGTCTAGCTGAGTACATTCTCGTACTCAGGGTTTATTCCCTCTTGTTGCAGATGACCTTCTATATCAAGGATTCTGTAAGTATTGTCTCCACCCAGCGGGTGATGAAGACTAGATCATGGGCATGATCTCCATTTCTCTTATCTGAATGCTTTTGTGGGATTGTGATCAGTGAACCAGTAATTGTATTTGAACTCGGGTGTGTAAGTCAAACTATTTGCTTCCGCATGTTTTACAAAGACTTGTTTTGTAATAACGATGACTCTATGATGATGTAATCTATTTGCGAACATCTGCGAAATGTTGTAACATACGATATGTTATGTTGAATTACTGTGATCTTGGTTGTATGCAAGTTGGTTTGAAATCCTTTGAGATTTTAGTTGACTACCGGGTTTATATGGGCTCAAGTTCGAGAATTTGATCATTTCGGCGATTGTTTTTGTACTTGTGCTCTTATAAATTGGTCGGTTCTGTGATAGGGGCAAGCAGCACACGAGAGAGATGAGCTTCATAACTAGCTTATGAACCTCACCATAGAGAGAGATGAGGCAGTACAGGAGTTGGACCGTGTGACCTGTCATAGAGATGTACCTCTGGAGTTAGTAGAAGAAAGGCGTTAGGGATGGATTATGGCTAACCACAATGCTCTTCAAAGGGAGAATGCGCTCCAAGAGTAGCTAGAGGAGCTTTAGGTTGAATACCATCACCTGAACAACCGCCTATTTCCTATTCCTCACCCTCCACCAGTTTACCCAAATCTTGGACCTTAAGTGATTGAGGCTGATGAAGATGAAGAGGACATGCAGATAGATGTTAATGCAGCTGAACCTACAAATGAAGAGGAAGAGGAAGAGGATGACCCTGAAGAAGTCCAGGGCGTCTCCGATGTGGACAGTGACCACTTTGACTAGTAGTTAGCGAGCAAGTCTCACTACTTTAAGCTTTCGTAGCCATTTGTGTATTGGACTTAGTACTATGGCAGATGTTGGATGTACCTTATAATTCAAACATTGGCATGTAATGTACCTTAATCCGCTCTCTTCAGGATGCTTATCTTAGTTGGTGAATTTTAAAACTTGTCATGTTGAAAGGCACTGTGAATGGCGCTAGTAATCAATTGATGATGTGGTGATTGGAGAATGAATTATTACCTCTGTTTTATTGCATGAATTTTACATTCTCTCTAGTAAATTTAGTTTGGCGTAATTACATTGTTCATCTCCAATGTGCTGACATCACCAATAATTGCTGGTTGTGCATTGTTGAAGATGCCTCGCACTCGTGCCACTGGTGTGGCTGGTGATGATGATGATCTCCCACTGCCACCACTGCCCACACCAGCAGAATTGATGGCAATAATTGTTGAAGGATAGCGCACTATGGCAAATGCTCTCCGCATAATTGCAAATCATGATGGCTGTGGTGCACGCCAAGGACCTGAACCAAATCAGTATAGTGACTTCAAAGATTTCCTTGACACTAAACCACCGGTATTCAAGGAGGCTGATGAGCCCCTCCAAGCTGATGAGTGGTTGAACACTCTCGAGCAGAAATTCTGTTGCTTCGCTTGACTGAGGTGCTGAAGACTGAGTATGCATCTCACCAACTGCATGGGCTAGCTGGTATTTGGTGGAGTCATCATCAGTCCACTATGCCCACTAATGCTCAAATCACTTGGGATGAGTTCAAGTCTGCTTTCAGGGAAAATTATATTCCTCCTAGTCTCATGGCAATCAAGCACACTAAATTTATGATGCTAATCCAGGGGAACAAGAGCTTGAATGAATACCTATAGGCTTTCAATAACCTTGCAAGGTATGCTACTAAGTTTGTTGACACTGATGCTAAGAAGATCGCTAGTTTTAAGCGAGGACTTAGCCCCAAGTTAATGAAGACTATGGGAAATTGTAAGTGTGCTACCTTTAATGAGTTTGTTGATGATGCTTTATCTGAAGAAAACAACAATGCTATTTATGCCGCTTCAAAGAATCTCAAGAGAGCCTATGAGGCGGGTGCCTCACAGTCCAAAGCTCCAGTCACATCTAAGGCTCCATTCCCATCCTCAGGCATCAGTTGTTATGTTCCACCCACCGCTAAAGAAGAATCCAGGCAAGACTAGATTTCGCAAGGCTTTTATAGTTGCTCTTCCAAAGGGCACTACTAGTCAAGGCAGCTCCAATGTTCCTCCAAGCAACATGCCATGCTAGAACTGTAACAAGCCAGGTCACTGGGCAAGGAAGTGTCCTTATCCTAGGAAGAATAACAACCAAGGTGGCAACTAGGGGCAGGTGAACTACACTAATATTGCTGATATTCCTTTAGGAGAAGTAGTCACTGCTGGTAAGTTTCTATTTGATCAACACCCTGTAGTTGTACTATTTGATTCAGGTGCTTCCCATTCTTTTATGAGACCCGCATTTGCATCCAAGTTTAAACGGAAAACATACACTATAGAGAGTGAGGGTTATTGTATTAGGGCTGCCAGTGGTACTATCCCAACCAAGCTCATAGTCGGGGATGTGCAACTTGAGGTAGAGGGACAAAGTTATCAGGTGGATCTAGTAGTTTTACCAGGGCTAGGTATTGATGTGATTTTGGGAATGAATTGGATGAGCAGTCATGGGGTGCTTATTGATACATTGACTAGAGTAGTCATGCTCAGAGACCCTAGTAATCAGGAAGGTTTTCTAGTGCAACTACAAAGAGACATCAATCTCTCTTATGTGGCAAATGCGGTGCAAGCAAAGGCTATTACAGATATCCTAGTAGTGTGTGATTTTCCTGATGTTTTTCCTGATGATTTGCCTAGATTGCCCCCAGATCGAGACGTGAAGTTCAAGATAGAGTTGCTTCCTGGTACAGCGCCCATAGTTAGAAGACCTTATAGAATGCCTCCCAATGAATTAGCCAAACTGAAGACCTAGTTGAATGAACTTCTAAAGAAAGGCCTTATCCATCCTAGTTCATCTTCGTGGGGGTGTCCGGCTATCTTTGTGAAGAAGAAGGATCAATCACTGCGTATGTGTGTAGATTATAGGCCTTTGAATGTAGTCACAATCAAGAATAAGTATCCTCTGCCACGCATAGATATCTTATTTGATCAGTTGTATAAAGCAAAAGTCTTTTCCAAGATTGATTTGAGATCTGGTTATCATCAAATCAAAATCTGGCCTGAGGATATTCCAAAAACTACCTTCTCTACAAGATACGGTCTTTATGAGTATCTTGTTAGGTCTTTTGGATTGACCAATGCCCCCACACACTTCATGTATTTAATGAATTCAGTGTTTATGCCCGAGTTGGACAAATTTGTGGTGGTATTTATAGATGATATCTTGGTCTATTCTAAGAATGAAGAAGATCACGCCAAATATTTGTGAGTGGTTCTCACTAGGTTGTGTGAACACTAGCTTTATGCAAACTTTAGCAAGTGTGCATTCTGGCTTCATGAGGTACCTTTTTCTCAGGCATGTGTTGTCTGATGCTGGAATTATGGTGGACCCTGCCATGGTGCAAGAAGTGTTGGACTAGAAGGCTCTAATCTCGGTGCATGAGGTATGGAGTTTCCTGGGGTTGGCTAGCTATTATCATCGCATCATCCTAGATTTCTCTAAAGTATCCAAGCCTATGACTCGGTTGCTACAAAAAGACATGAGGTTTGTCTAGACTTCTGAGTGTGATGTGGCTTTTCACACCCTATGAACCCTTCTAACTTTAGCTCTGATTTTGGTGCAACCGGATATTGAGAAACCTTTTGATGTGTTTTGCGATGCATCAGGCATAGGTTTAGGAGGTGTTCTTATGTAGGAGGGTAGAGTCATTGCTTATACCTCTCGCCAACTTCAGAAGCATGAGGTGAACTATCTGACGCATGACTTAGAACTCACTGTAGTTGTTCATGTTTTGAAGGCCTAGAGACATTATTTGCTTGGCAATGTATGCCACATCTACACTGATCATAAAAGTCTTAAGTACATCTTCACTCAACCTGAGTTGAATATGCATCAGAGAAGATGGCTCGAGTTGATCAAGGATTACAACCTCCAAGTGCACTATCATCCAGGCAAGGCAAACGTCATTGTGGATGCCTTGAGCAGGAAATGTCATTGCCACTCTTTGGTTGAAAGTGACCTCCATTTGTCACAGCTTCTACATCCTATAGTCCTTCACAACATCACTGTCAGTTGTACTCTATAGAGTCAAATTATTGAGCTATAGAAGATAGATCCAGGTGTGTTCCACATCAAGCGTAAGATGAAAGAGCAAGAAATCAAGCATTTTTGGGTAGATGAGAATGGCGTGTTATGGTTCAAGGATAGGTTGGTGGTTCCAAAGGATAGAGAGCTTAGAAATCAAATCATATCTGAAGCACATTCCTCTAAATTATCTATTCATCCTGGTAGTAGCAAAATGTATCATGATTTGAAGCCACACTTTTGGTGGACCAAGATGAAGATAGAGATAGCCGCTTATGTGGCTAGGTGTGACACTTGCTGTCGAGTCAAAGCTGTCCAAATGAAAGCTGGATTGCTTCAGCCACTCTCTATTCTAGGTTGGAAATGGGAGGAGATAAGTATGAACTTTATTGTTGGACTCCCTACTACTCAGAGGAACTTTAACTCTATTTGGGTGATTGTAGACTGTCTGACCAAATCTGCACACTTCATTCCTGTTCACGTAGATTTCCGTCCAACTGACTATGCTGAGTTGTACTTCAATCAGATAGTCCGACTTCATGGGGTACCTTGCACTATTGTCTCTAATAGAGGACCATAGTTCACTACTTGCTTTTGGGAGCACTTATACAGATTATTGGGAACTAAGTTATGCCGATCGCCGTAGAAAACCTATCGAGTTTGAAGTTGGAGACTTTGTTTATCTAAAAGTCTCACCCATGAAGAGTGTCCAGCGCTTTGGTGTGAAGCGAAAGCTTGCGCCGAGATATGTTGGTCCATTTCAAATCATAGGACAGAGTGGTAAGGTAGCATACAAGATCCAATTACCTCCTGAGATGAGTGCTATCTTCAATGTCTTTCATGTATCCCAGTTGAAGAAATGTCATCGTGTCCCTGAAGAGAGAGTTCCACTGGGGGATATCGAGTTAGAATCTGATTTAACTTTTGAAGAAAAGCTGGTCCGAGTAATTGACACTCGAGAGCGAGTGACTCGGAGTTGGGTGGTCAAGTTTTAAAAGGTCATGTGGAGTAATCAGGGTAGTGAATGAGATGCAACTTGGGAAAGAGAAGATTATTTGAGGGAAGGTTATAAGGAATTCTATCAACAATGGTACGCTTGTCAAATCTCAGGATGAGATTTTTATAAGGGGGAGGGCTATAACACCCTAGGTATTTGGCTTCCACATTTGCACTGGCATTTCATAAACATGAGCATCATTCATCCATTCATGAGCTTGGATTGTTGAAACATGCTTTTGAAACATTGCAACATATTATTCTATTCCATGTGTGTATGTTTTATGAAATGAATAGTGTGCAACACTCAAGTGCAACATGTGCAACTCACTCTGGAAATATGTCACATACTTTAGTAACATGGTTAGTTAGTACTATGCAACAAACTCATGAAACATGGCTTTGAAACAAAAGTAACATTTCACTTGTTCTTCCTTGTTTCAATACATGTGATGCTTGATTTTTGTGTGATCAATGTGTGATGTGTCTAATTATCCTCTTAAACAACTTAGCTACACTTAGAATATCATTAGGAACAATGTTCATGTTGACCATATTGCCTAATTTTGTTTCCTAGTAATAGTTTGACTAGTGTTGACCCCTAGAGCTCTTTTGTTTGACTATTTAAAAAGTATAGCTTAGATTGTTTGCATGTCTGAGCAACCTAAAGCAAAGTTGTAGAAAATTATATAAGGAACAAAAGTTATTTTATGACCATCTCATGAAAATGTGCAAAACATGCTCAAAAATGGCCCACAAGTTAGTTTTGAGGTCTAGTTGGAGACTTAAAAATTTTCTGTTTGGGAACTACTTTTCAGTTTCATCGGTCGATGTTTGGAGCCTTGTATCTCCCAAACCAAGCCGAACCAGCTCGAGCTCCAATTGGCAAAGTTGAAGACCTCACTTGGTACTACAATTTTATCAACTACACCTTAACCTAGATTGCCATGGTTTAAGAGATTGGAGGTCGACAATTCTCACTGTCAGTCGGCCGATTGGTTCTCTGATGGCGCGCTACAGTGCCAACCGCGTTAGAGCTTGGCCACCGCGTGGATGGCCAAACGTCAGTGCTGAGCTACTCGGTCAGGCCACAATAGGCCAGAGAGCACCACATCATGCCCACGCTCGCCCGAGATGCCCCTATGCCCTCAGTTCCTCGCTTCGCTTCCTCCGTCACTCACCGCAGCATCTCCGCAGCAGCCGCCGCAGTGCCGAGCAGCTTCACCGTCACCATTGCTGGCCTTAGCTCGCACTGTGTCCCTCCTACACCACTGAGGTAGCTTTGTTGTGGTCCTCTTGCACCACCGCGCCCATAGTTGCTAGCTAGGAGCGCTCGGTAAGCCGCCTTGCCACGCGTGACATCACCGGTGTTCCACTACCGTGGTCCATCACTGTGGCCACCTCACCTCCGACCACCGTGTGCCTTGCTTGTGTGTGCGTTAGCTCCGCCATAGCATGTAGGAGCTCATCGTAGCAGTGGGTCGAGCTATCACAGCCGGCACTAGTGTCTCGCTGTCGAGTCACTCCGCCGTGCCGCCATCAACGCCACCATCGTCGTTGGCTCCAGCAATAGGCCTAGCTAGGTAGCTTAATAGGTTTGGGGGGACTTGGAGATCACGGTCGTGCTGGTGCCATTGTCGGAGAGTCTCACCGCCGGTGAGATTGCGTCACCCCGCGCCGTTAGTGACTTAGGGTTTGGTAGATCGGTGGATAAGCGGGCCCGGTTGATCAGTGGAACCTGGTTGTCAGTGACTTAGGGTTAGAAAGATAGTTCAAATATTTCAGATTTGAATACTATTTTGTGAAATTTATATCAAGAGTTTGGTAGATCCAAATTTGGTGGTTCTAACTTTGTTAGGATCTTGGTGAAGTGTAGTATTTAGGAAAAAATATAATATTAGTACTTGTAGTAGAGTTTCTGGAAGAATTAAATTGAAACTTGAAATGTGTTTTTAAAAGAATACAAACTTGTTTAATTTATATCTAGAGTTCTGGTGCTCCAAAAATTATGAAATTTATATGGTGAGCTTTTATTAATGAGTATAAGCTCTGGTAAAAATTTGAGAGTTAGTGCATGAACAGTTTTGGAGTTATAGATTTTCCTTTTATCATTAGATGATCCTTGTGTGAATTTTAATAATTAATCTATGAATCCAATGACCATGAAATTTATTGGAGGGTGTCCTAGTACCTTAAGGATGCTGATAAAAATATAAAATCTATTGCTTAACACTTTTCACTAGGGTTTCCCATTTATGTTATTTTAAGCCCTTATGCCTTGTCATTTTTGTGTAGGATGTTATACTTGTTCAAATGATGTGAAATTTTTACAATAGCCTACTTGGAGCATGTAGTACCCACTATAATGTTTGTAGATTAAATGGTGTAGTATTCATATATGTTTATTATTCCTCTGTACCGCTGTATAGTCCCTATTTTGCTGAAATATGAATGTTGGTGTGTATGCCTTGTTGCAATGTTCTTGTTGATTATTTAGGTGCTAGCCTAACTTGAGAACATGCTTAGGTGTAGGTGCTAGGTCCTTAACTAAAGATGAGCAATTGTACATTAGGTTGTATAAACTTGGTAAGTTAAAGTGATTTGAATAGAGCTTAAGTTAGAATATGCAGACTGCAGTAAGCATGTGCATTCCCCCAGCATTCCTAACTTCGTTCATGTGCATCTATGATATTTATCTTGTGCATACATGCAATAGGTGTTTCGGAGGGAGTGACACTTTTGGAGTTTGAGGGAGCGAGCTAGGAGGAGGAGCCTGAGGTTCAGGCAACCAACGAAGTAGTCGCCGAGGAGGAGTTGCCCGAGTGCCCTGACCACCGCCCATCCTCTTTCCTAAAAGGCAAGCCCTAGAGCATTCTAAGTCTCCCATGTTTTTACAAATATCTTGAGTATCTTTTTATTGTTGATGATGCATTAAGTATAGGAATTGGTTGGAACCAATTGTTGCATTATATATCTATCCTTGTCCAGATATTGCACTTGAATCCTATTTAAGTTCAGGAATGAGTTAAATGCTTAGCCATGCTTAGTGCGGTAGAAGTCGGGTGATTTCCTGTCACCTATGAGCTTTAGGATGAGGTGGATCACGGTTGGCTATATTTGCTATCGTGGAAAAGAACCATGTTAATAATGAATTAAGACTGGGTGGAGTCTTGTGTAGGGTTGGACATAGTGACTCCGTCTATGTCATTTAAGGACTGATATGTTATATGTCCTTATGTCATGTTGAACACAACCTAACATTTAGCTGGCCGGATAACTCGTTTCGACCATGAAGCCTAGTAGCTCGATTCAGGATGGGAACGCGAGCAGTTGGTCACAATCTGGATGGCAGTAAGGATGTGCGGAGAGCCATTGGCATAAGCCCAAGGGTGGGTGAAGTCACCGAGCACTCATGGTAGAGTGGTTCTCTGATTTTGTGGCACTGATCAGACCCACGACTCCTAAATTGTACCAAAGGTGACTTGTTTGCGACCCTGATGGGGGAAGCAGGGTTTGTGTTAGGAATACCCCACCAGCTAGATAAGAATCGATTCGAATCGTCATCTCTCCCAGATAGTGAGAACTTGACTGAGCAGCGGCAACGTAGATTCAATTAATTTAATGATATGGTTAAATGGATGATGATGATAATGTTGCCACAGTTTATACCAGCTATGGTTAATAATGTTTTCATCTTACTCAAGTGATTGCTTAGTACAGGTGCTAATATAGATGATAGGTTAATGGCTAAAAGTCACTGCTACCTCAGGTTAAGAGTTGATCATTATTACTTATACTTTTCCACAAAAAGAAAGTGTCAGCCAGATCCACTAAATTAAGCTAGCATGATCCTTGGTGTCTTTTATTTTTGGTTTCCAATGGGTAAGTCTAGCTGAGTACATTCTCATACTCAGGGTTTATTCCCTCTTGTTGTAGATGACCTTCTTTATTAGGGCTTCTATAAGTACTGTCGCCACCCGATGGGTGACGAAGACTAGATCATGGGCATGATCTCTGTTTATCTTATCCGAATGCTTTTGTGGGATGTGATCAGCAAGCTAGTACTTGTATTTGAACTCATGTGTGTGAGTTAAACTATTTGCTTCCACTACTTTACAAGACTTGATTTGTAATAACTGACTCTGATGTGTTGTAATCTGTCTGCAAACTGTTTGTGAAATATTATAACGTGTGATGTGTTATGTTGAATTACTATGATTTTGGTTGTATGCAAGTTGGTTTGAAATCCTTCGTGGTTTCAGTTGACTACTGGGTTTATATGGGCTCAAGTGCGAGAATTTGATCATTTTGGCGATCATTTTTGTACTTGTGCTTTTATAAATTGGATGGTTATGTTATAGTTTTTGGAACTAATTATCTCATAATCCGTGTCTCTAATGACTTGGCACCTTAAATAAGATTTGTAGAGCAGCCCGAGTACAACAACTTCATTTCAAGGGCCATCTCCAAATTCGGATCGAAAGTGCCCCAAAATCTCCTCCCACACCGGCCACACTATTGCCCACCACATACTTGGGGAAATGCTCCAAAGGGTGATGCGTGCCCTGTGCATGGCGGCCAGGCACGTATCCATGTGCCTCCTCCTTTGCCACGTGCCCTGCTCTTCCTAGAGTGGATGCCAAGCTACCCCAAATGCTCCCCACTCCTCCTAGCTCTCCTCGCTCTCCCTCGCTCCGTGCTCGCTCTTCCGCCGTCATCGCTCGTCTAATGCCATTGTAACACCCTAGGTGTTGATCTTGCATAATTTTACTTGCATTGCATGAGCATGAGCATCGAGCATTCATATATAAGCTTTTACAATTGAAACATGTGATTAAAACATATGAAACATGCTTGTTATTTTATGTTTCCTTGTATCTATGCATATGATCGTGAGTGAATACATGTAAATGGTTGATGTGAGTCACTAAAACATGTTAGCTACACTTAGGATGACTAGTGGAACAATGTTCATGAAGATCGTTTTGTCTAATCAAGTACTTAAGTGATACTAGGTATGTTGATCTGGAAAGCTTTATGGGCAACCCATATATGAAATGATTGTGTGACCTTATAAATAGCTTAAACATGTTTAGAGTGTCATTATGAACAACTTTGGTATTCGTGGCTAGGGCTAAATTGGTCACTAAGTCATAGTTCAAGTACAAGTCATCATTTGAATGTAATGGGTTTGACCAAGTTTGAACTATATGATAGAGACTTTGCATGGATGTGTGCACTAAAGCAAAGTTGTAGTATTTGATAAGGGGAACAACTTTTATGTTTGCGTCATAGACTAGTTTAGCTCCTAACATGCTTGAAATGGGCTCACAAAAATCAGCTTTGCACTGTTTTCAACACTTCGAATTTTTGCTAAGTCATTTTTGACCGACAGTTTGACAAGCTCAACTTTGGATTGACTTTACTCGGTTTTGGTTGAGAATTGACACTTGGTCCTTTAATAGAAATTGGAGATGGTACTTAGGGCTGCAAATTTCGTTTTAGCATCATTCACTGAATCGCTCTGTATCGAGAGAAATTACATCTTGAAATCACGCTATCAGGCCTGTATCGTGGACGCTGATGACTGAATTGAACCGGCCTTTGGTGGTCGACCGTCGCTAGAGCATGAATGCCATGTGGAGTCGGTGGAGGCCGCACGTCGCCGGTGTCCTACCTAGTGTGGCTATGTCGGGCCAGAGCGCACTATATCGCGCCCCGCACTCGCCCGCTCCATCCCCGTGCTCACATTTTCAATTCTCTGCCTCCTCCTTCACCATCCACAGCAGCGCAATAGCCACCACAGCTCAGGCGCGCCGCCGTCGCCATTACCGACACCAGCTCACTCCACCTCACTTGTTCACCACCGTAGCCACTCCACCGTCATCCTAGAGTCTCACTACGCCCACATTTGCTTACCAACCACGCTCGGTAAGCCATTGTGCTGTGCATGGCCTCGCTGGTGCTCCGCCACCTCACTCCGTCGTAGTGGCCACACCAGCTCCGACCGCCTTTCGCCATAGTGGTTGGTGCTCTAGAACCGCCGTCATGTGTAGTAGCTCGTAGACTCCTTAGATCGAGTCATCACGGTCACCGCCAGAGTAGCATCATCGTCTTGCTCTATCGTGCTACCATTGACGCCGTTGTCATCGTTAGTGCTGGCAATAGGCCCAGCTTAGTAGCTCAATTAGTGCGGGAGGTCTTGGGGGTCACTTCGGTGTAGGTGCCGTTGCCGGAGAGGGTCGCCGTCGGCGAACTCTGGTTGTCTCGTGCTGTGCTCTATTTTCTGTTTCGCTGACGTGTGGGGTCAACTGAACTGAGGGCCCCAGCTGTCAGCTACTGTGGATATTAAAGATAGTTCATTTATTTCAGATTTGATGCAAACTTTGAAAAATGATAAGTGGAGTTGTAGAGATCCAAATCTGGTGAACCAAATTTTGTAGTATTTCTTAGGAAATGTAGTTTTTTATAAAAATATGAAATGTGCATTTTCTGGTATTTTTATGGTGTTTTAAATATAGTTAAATGAGTGCTTTTTGTATGTTTACCATTTTGTAAATTAGATATCTTGAGCTAGAAAAATGATAAAAATGTGATTCAATTTTGTGGGTTTTGTAATGACATGCTCTAGCTAGGAAAAATAATAAGCTTGCTGTAAACCTAGTTTAAATGTGGTATTTCTATTTATTCATTAATAAATAGCATTTTCTAAGGAAATTTTAACGGATAAAAATATGCAATATATTGCTATGCAAATTTTTGTATAGTAGTATGGCACTAATATGAAGCTGGAAAAAATAAAAAATTTGTTGCTTAACACTTTTCTATAGGGTTTACCATTTTCACTAAAATAACCCTTGCTAGCTTGTCATTTTTGCATAGGACGTTATACTCAGTAAAATAGCATGAAACTTTTATAGTAGTCTATTGGTGGCACTAGTAAACTACTATAATTTTCTGAGAATTTATGATGCACATTTGGTATATGTTTATCATTTAACCTAAGTATCTTAGTAAATTGATAAAGACATTTAAATAAATAGTTTGGGTGTGGACATTATGTTTTCTTGAGTGTATTTGATGTCCTTGTAATGTTGGTATGATTGGTGAGGTCAAATTTGGAATGTCTATATGCAATAGAAATACCGTTGCTTTATAATTCGGGTGAGAAGGATTTTTGGACAGATTCTGTGGTTTGGTATGTTGCATAGTAAGAATGATATTTGCTGTAAAAATGGTTAATAACAAAGTTGTAGATAACTTCTTCATATATCTTGTGTTAAAATTTTAGGACAATAGGCCAAAGGGTTTAGGAGTTATAGCAATTTAAAGTTAGTATTCCGAAATGCTTGCTCTCTAGAATTTCTGGACAGCACTGGATTGATTGCCTATTTTGGTTAAGATAGGGTATGAATTAGCTTTTGGTTATAGGAGTTGATTGGAACCACTCAATGCATATAATTTCCTTGTCCAAAAATATACCTTTAACCCTATGTAGGTCTAGGATCGAATATGTGCTTAGCCATGCTTAGACCAGTAGAAGTCGGGTGATTTTCTATCACCTACGAGATATAGGTGGATACCAAAGCACAGTTGGTTATATTTGCTATCGTGGAAAAGAACCATGGGGTAATGTAAATCGAGGCCAGGCAGAGTCTATGGTAGGTTGACTCATGTGATTTTGTCTGTGCTGATTAAGGACCGTACCGTTGTTGGACCTTTTGACAAGATTGAATGCATGCCTATCACTTAGCAGGCCAGATAACTCGTTCTGACCATGAAGCCAAGTAGCTTAACTCAGGCCAAGCCCCACTCTGCAAGAGTGCACACTCTGGATGGTAGTAAGGATGTGCGGGGAGCTAGACTGAGCCAAAGGGTAGGCTGGGCCTAAATGTCCTGGCATTTGGTGTCCCTGATTGTGCGGCGCTGGGGAACCCACGAAATGTGTACTTGAGTTGTACCAAAGGTGACCTAAGGTGACTATTGATCTAGTCTACCTAGGTTTGTGTTAGGAATAAATTCCCAACTAGTTGAAATCGATTCAAATCGTCATCTCTCCCGGATAGTGAGAAACTTGGCTAGCTCTAGCATCGTAGTAATTGTATTATGGAATATGATGGTTCGGATAAACATGGAATTACAATACCTGCTATGGTTACTATTGTATGCTCTTAAAATGATATACCACATGTTTGTCATAGTATAGTTGCTAATTTAGAGATGGATATTCGTATTTAACTTGATAATGGAAACATAATTGTATAACTAAGTTAATCGCTTTTTATGCAAAATGTTGTCAAGCTACAACCACTTATATAGCCTTGCATCATCCTTGGAGTCAATTAATAGCTATATAAATAGGTATTTAAAATCTAAAGTGTGCCAGTGATCACTTTCCTTATGCCCAAATTAAGGACTGTTAGGTGGCTTTTTAAGTACTAACTTGGGGGTTTTTACTTTCGTCGTCCATACGGCGTGCTATTGTATGGATGCCATTCATTTGAATGGTAATGTATGGATCAAATGCCTCTATGCCAAGGTAAGTTGATGAGTGGCATGACCGCAAGATGTGAGCGTGCGGTCGGGGAAAGTTAGCTTTGGTATGACTATGTATGCATGCTTGCATGTGTATGTGGTGCGTATTTAATTGTGGGTATAAACTGTTATCGGGTAGCTTTGATACGGAAGTATATATGGGTATACATATATGGAAGTATTTAGATTTACATTATGCATATTTAATTATGGAATTGGGCTAAAATGAAACTCTTATGCAGGTACACTAACAACAAAATGTGTAGCTCGACTAGTTACGCTATATATGAGAGAATGTATGTATGCCACCGTGAATATCGTTAGAAATAATTTTTCCTAAGTTTGTGAGGACGTACGGAACATGCATCATGATAATAATTAATCAATACTTGCATTATTCCTCCCCTTATAAACTTCTTACTCGGTTATGTAACTCTTATCCATTATGGCCTTGTCTCACAAAAAGTTGTACATGTTGATGGTACAGATGGCAGCACCAGTTGGATGTGAGAATTTCCTGATGGTGTTCAGAACTCCTACTTTGCTTTGGAGAGTTTTGCACTTTGTGGGGTACCATGAGCCACCTCTCTATCATTGGAATGAAGAGTATCTAGAGGGACAGCCATGGTATGAGGTGCAACTAACCATATCAGCCCACACACAAGCACCCTTCTGGCAGGAGTGGAAGGCAGAATCGGAAGAGAAAACTCCTTGGGAGGCTGCCCAAGTAGTGGCCTTCAAGGTGTTAAGTCAAATCTGTCAGCAGCATGGGGATGCACTTACCGACAGTGCCGCTAGTATGTTTCCTCAGGTGGATCCGTCCATAGTAATATGGGACCAATGCAATCAAAATGCATTGATCAGAGACCAGGATAAGCGAGCCAATAGCTCTAGTCCTACTATGAGTGCCATGTTTGCGGTGATGAAGATGTTCTGTACACGCCAGGACACTAGAAATTTCTAGTAGGAATCATACACCACTTGCAAGGACAAGCTCATGAGAGCTGAAGCCGCACAACGTAAGCTTAGAAAGTGTGTGCGCAAGCATAAGAAAGCAGCCAGTGAGTCCCGATGGGAATCTGACCAAGCCTATGCAGCTTTGGGTAATCTCCATGCCCAAATGGAGCAAGTCGATCAACAGAGAGCAGCAGCCCAAGAAGCAAGAGCTGATGATCAAGCATTGCTTGTAGGACTGCGGGAGCAGTTGGAGGCTGCTCATGCCGAGGCGTCCATAGCTATATGCTAGTGAGACACAGCAAACAACTGTGCCACTGTAGTAAGGATAGAACAAGATAGGCACTGTTCCATGAGTGCAATGTAGAACCGTGCTGAAAGGGACTTGTGTCAACAGCTTGCATAGGCTCAGCTTCGAGTGATGGACCTTTAGCATGAGGTGCATTATTTGAACAATCAGATGAACCCAATCCTTGATGGGGAAGAAGATGGTCCAAATATGGAAGAAGATGAAGATGAGGATGAGGAAGAAGTGGAGCCAGAGGAGGGAGATGATCCTATCTCTGACCTCGATAGTGATCATGATGAGGATTAGATCGCTTAGTACTTAGTAGAAATGTTTGATGTATCATCGCTATTTATGTAATGGACCTATAATTTGAGTTGGGTGTTGGTGATTGGACTATCATGTAGTATTGGTACTTGCATGTTATCTCATGTTTGGTTAAATGCTAATGCAATTCTAGTTCATTTATCAGTGATCATGATTTGAATGTTATCGTGCTATAAGTTCGATAAGTGATCAAATTGGTGGTGTCATGTTGCGAGAATGAATTATTATGCCTCTGTTTTTATTGTATGAATTTGAGATTCTCTCTAGTAATTTCAGTTTGGCATGATTATATAATTCATCTACAACCTCTGACAACATCCAATAATCACTTATTGTTGCAACTTTGCAGATGACATGCACCCGTGCAAGAGCTAGCAGCAGCCATGATGGCAACGATGGTGACTTACCACCACCGCCACCACCATCTGCTCAGGAGTTCTTTGCCCAATTCTTGGGAAGACAAAGAACAATGGAGGAACCTTTGCACCTCATTGCGCAGAACACAGCTCGTGCCCACCCATAGCAATAGGGGCCTGAGCCAAACCAGCATAGTACCTTCAAGGAATTTCTAGATACAAAGCCTCCTATCTTCAAGGTGGCTGAGGAACCACTATAGGAGAATGAGTGGCTCAATACTATTGAGCAGAAGTTTCATCTGCTAAGAGTCACCGAGCACCTGAAGGCTGAGTATGCATCCCATTAGTTGTAGGGATCGACAGGGATCTAGTGGACACATTTCTTGTCATCTCTACCTGCTAATGCACGAGTAACATGGGAGCAGTTCAAGTTGGCCTTTTAGGGACATCACATTCCCCCAGGGCTGATGCGTATGAAGGTGGCTGAATTTATGAGGCTCACACAAGGGACAAAGACCCTTACAGAATATATGCATGTGTTCAACAACTTGTCCAGGTATGCTCCAGGTTTTGTTGATACCAAAGAGAAGAAGATAGAGAGCTTCAAGCGGGGACTTGGCATGAAACTGATGAAGACTATCGCCAATTCCAAGTGCACCACCTACAACGAGTTTATTAGTGATGCTCTAACCTAGGAAAACCATAACAATTGCATGCGGCAGCTAAGGGCCGCAAAAGGGCAATTGAGGTAGGTGCCTCTAGATCTTCATAGTCTAGAGCTCCTGTAACAACTAGGCCATAGTTTCGTCCACCTACACCTAAGTTTAGGCCTCCACCACCAAGGGCTCAGAATGGCAAGCCTCAGAAAGTGTTCTGTAAGGCATTCACTATTGCCTTACCCAAAGGGAATGGCGGTCAAGGAAGCTCCATAGGACCTAGGAGTAATCAGCCCTGCTAAAACTACAATCAAGTGGGTCATTGGGCCAAGGAATACCCCCACCCTAAAAGAATGGCAATCAGAATCAGAACAATCAGAGGCAGGCGAACTCAAGGGCACGTCCAGGATACGTGCACTATACTACTATTGAGGAAGTGCCCATAGGAGAAGTTGTCATGGCTGGTATGTTTCTTATCAACAAGCATCCCACTATTGTTTTATTTGATTCAGGAGCTTCTCATTCATTTATGAGTCAAGCATTTGCATCTAGATATGATCAGAAAATAATTGAAGTAAGCAAGGGTGGTTATAATATAAGTTCAGCTGGGGCTACTATTTCTACAAATAAGATAGTCAGAAACATGTTCATCTCTATACAAGAGAGGGAGTATACAACAGATTTGATAATATTGCCCGGGTTATCCATAAGTGTAATCTTAGGCATGAATTGGATGAAGGATCATGGTGTTCTCATTGACACTAGCACTCGTACTATTATGTTGAGAGAACCAAAGGGGGGTAATGCTTTTCTAGTACCACTTTCCTGAAATTTTGAACTCCAACATTTGGCTTGTGCTATCCAAACCACTACCCTTTGCGATATTCCAGTGGTTTGCGAGTTTCCTGATGTATTCCTAGAGGAGTTAGGTTTACCACCTGATAGGGATGTGGAATTTAAGATTGAGTTAGTGCTAGGTACGGCACCTATCTCAAGAAGGCCTTATAGGATGCCACCAAATGAGTTAGCAGAACTTAAGATTTAGTTATAGGATCTATTGGACAAAGGTCTCATTCAACCTAGTTCATCTCCATGGGCTGTCCAGCATTGTTTGTGAAAAAGAAGGACAAGTCCTTGAGAATGTGTGTGGATTACCGGACACTTAATGCTATGACCATTAAAAACAAGTACCCATTGCCTTGCATCGACATCTTGTTTGATCAGTTGGCAAAGGCAAAGGTATTCTCCAAGATTGACTTGAGATCAAGCTATCATCAGATAAAGATCAAGCCAGAGGACATACCTAAAACTGCTTTCTCCACTAGGTATGGCTTATATGAGTATTTGGTTATGTCTTTTAGACTAACGAATGCTCCTGCCTACTTCATGTACCTGATGAATTCGGTATTTATGCCCGAGCTTGACAAGTTTGTGGTCATGTTCATCGATGATATATTGATTTATTTGGAAAATGAGGAAGACCATGCAAAGCATCTAAGGATTGTTCTATCCAGATTGAGGGAGCATAAGCTATATGCAAAGTTTAGCAAGTGTGAATTTTGGTTGAGCAAGGTACCTTTCTTAGGTCATATCTTATCAAGAGATGGAATCTCTATAGACCCATCAAAGGTACAAGAGGTCATGGATTGGAAGGCCCCGACTTCAGTTCATGAAGTTCAGAGTTTTCTAGGGTTAGTAGGATATTATCGTCGTTTCATTCCGAATTTCTCCAAAATAGCTAAGCCCATGACTAGGCTACTTCAAAAAGATGAGAAGTACAATTGGACACCAAAGTGTGAAGCAGCTTTTCACACCCTTAGGACTCTGTTAACTATAGATCCTGTTTTAGCACAACCCGACATTGAAAAGCCTTTCAATGTATTTTTGATGCATCAGGTATAGGTTTGGGGTGTGTGCTTATGCAAGAAGGAAGAGTTATTGCATATGCTTCTCGACAGTTGAGAAAACATGAAGTCAACTACCCCACACATGATTTAGAACTTGCAGCAGTTGTTCATGCATTAAAGATATGGAGACATTATTTGTTGGGCAATGTATGTCATATATATACTAACCACAAAAGTCTCAAGTATATCTTTACCCATCTAGAGCTAAACATGAGACAACAAAGATGGCTAGAGCTGATTAAGGACTACAATTTGGAAGTGCACTACCATCCGGGGAAAGCCAATGTTGTAGCCGATGCACTTAGTCAGAAGTCTCATTGCAACACTGTGGAAGCATTGTTGGAAGATGGATTTAATTTGTTACATCCTGTTGTACTGCACAATATCACTATCAGTTGTTCACTTGAGAGCAAAATCATAGAGCTACAGTAGATAGATGTAGGTATAATTCACATCAAGAGAAAGATGCAAGAGCAAGAAAACAAGCATTTCAGATTAGATGAAAGGGGTGTGCTATGGTTTGAGGACCGACTTGTGGTACTGAAAAACCAAGAGCTTAGAAATCAAATTTTAGAGGAAGCTTATTTGTCCAAATTGTCTATCCATCCGGTAGTAGTAAGATGTATCAAGATTTGAAAACTCATTTTTGGTGGACTAAGATGAAGAAAGAGATCGCAGCCTATGTCACCAGGTGCGATAACTACAGTAGAGTAAAAGCTATTCATATGAAATCTACCGGATTACTTCAGCCATTGCCTATTCTAGGTTGAAAATGGGAAGAAATCAGCATGGATTTTATCATAGGCCTTCCAGTAACACAACAAGGTCATGATTGTATATGGGTCATTGTAGATCGCCTCACCAAGTCAGCACATTTTATACCGGTGAACACAACAGATCGCGTAGTGAAATACATCGACCTATATGTTTCTCAGATTGTGAGATTACATGGAATACCTAGGACCATAATCTCAGATCGAGGACCATAGTTCATAGCTCATTTCTAGGAACACTTGCACCAGGCTTTGGGAACTAAATTGATCAGAAGTTCGGCATACCATCCACAAACTTTAGGATAGACTAAATGAGTGAACCAAATCTTAGAAGATTTGCTAAGAGCTTGTGTTATATCTTCCAAAGGTTCATGGGAGAAATGGTTACCTTTAGCTGAGTTCTCCTACAACAATAGTTATCAAGCAAGCATCAAGATGGCTCTGTTTGAAGCCTTGTACGACAGAAAATGTAGAACTCAATTGAATTGGATTGAGCCCGGTGAAAGGAGATACTTTGGTATTGACTTTGTCACTAAAACTAAAGAACAAGTGTGTATTATCCAATAGCATATGAAGGCAGCTCAATCAAGACAAAAGAGTTATGCTGATAAAAGAAGACCACTGATGTTTGAAGTGGGAGACTATGTGTACTTGAAGGTATCACCCATGAAAGGGGTGAAGAGATTTGGAGTGAAAAGAAAGCTTGCGCCTAGATATGTAGGGCCATACAAGATTATGGAACAAAAAGGGAATGTCACTTATAAGTTACAACTTCCACCATAGATGAGTGCAATATTTGATGTCTTCCATGTTTCTCAGTTGAAGAAATGTCTTCGTGTACCTAAAGAAGCTATTGCACCCACCAACAAAAAGCTTCAATCAGATTTGACCTATGAAGAAAAGCCAATCCAAGTGTTAGAAGAGATGGAAAGAGTAACATAGAGTAAGATCATTAAGTTCTATAAGGTGGTGTGGAACAATCACAGTGAACAAGATGCCACGTGGGAACGAGAGGATTATTTATGAGAGGTTTATCCCACCTTTTTCCAAGAATGGTAGGTCTTGCAAATCTTGGGATGAGATTTTTATAAGGGGAGGGGCTGTAACACCCTAGGTGTTGAGCTTGCATAATTTGACTTGCATTGCATGAGCATGAGCATCAAGTATTCATATATAAGCTTTTACAATTGAAACATGTGATTGAAACATGCTTGTTATTTTATGTTTCCTTGTATCTATGTATATGATCATGAGTGAATACGTGTAAATGGTTGATGTGAGTCACTAAAACATATTAGCTACACTTAGGATGACTAGTGGAACAATGTTCATGAAGATCATTTTGTCTAATCAAGTACTTAAGTGATACTAGGTATGTTGATCTGGAAAGCTTTATGGGCAACCCATGTATGAAATGATTGTGTGACCTTAGAAATAGCTTAAACATGTTTAGAGTATCATTATGAACAACTTTGGTATTCGTAGCTAGGGCTAAATTGGTCACTAAGTCATAGTTCAAGTACATGTCATCATTTGAATGTAATGGGTTTGACCAAGTTTGAACTATATGATAGAGACTTTGCATGGATGTGTGCACTAGAGCAAAGTTGTAGTATTTGATAAGGGGAACAACTTTTATGTTTGGGTCATAGACTAGTTTAGCTCCTAACATGCTTGAAATGGGCTCACAAAAATCAGCTTTGCACTATTTTCAACACTTAGAATTTTTGCTAAGTCATTTTCGACTGACAGTTTGACAAGTTCAACTTTGGATTGACTTTACTTGGTTTTGGTTGAGTATTAGCACTTGGTCCTTTAATAGAAATTGGAGATGGTACTTAGGGCTACAAATTTCGTTTTAGCGTCATTCACTGAATCGCTCTGTATCGAGAGAAATTGCATCTTGAAATCACGCTGTCAGGCCTGTATCGTGGACGCTGATGACTAAATTGAACCGGCCTTCAGTGGCCGACCATCGCCAGAGCATGAATGCCATGTGGAGCCGGTGGAGGCCACGTGTCACCGGTGTCCTGCCCAGTGTGGCCGTGTCGGGCTAGAGCGCACTATATCGCGCCCTACACTCGCCCGCTCCATCCCCGTGGTCACATTTTCAATTCTCTGCCTCCTCCTTCGCTATCCGCAGCAGCGCAGCAGCCACTGCAGCTCAGGTGTGCCGCCGTCGCCATTACCGGCACCAGCTCGCTCCACCTCGCTTGGTTGCCACCGCAGCCACTCCACCGTCGTCCCAGAGTCTCACCGCGCCCACATTTGCTTACCAACTGCGCCCAGTAAGCCGTCATGCCGTGCATGACTTTGCCGATGCTCCGCCGCCTCACTCCATTGTCGTGGCCGCACCGCCTCCGACCGCCTTTCGCCGTAGTGGTTGGTGCTCTAGAACCACCGTCGTGTGTAGCAGCTCGTAGACTCCTTAGATCGAGTCATCGCGGTCACCATCGGCGTAGCACCATCGTCCTGCTCTACCATGCCGCCATTGACGCCGCCGCCATCGTTAGCGCCGGCAATAGGCCTAGCTTAGTAACTCAATCGATGCGGGAGGTCATGGGGGTCACTCCGTGTAGGTGACGTAGCCAGAGAGGGTCGCTGTCGATGAACTCCGGTTGTCTCGCGCCGCGCTCTGTTTTCTGTTTCGCTGACATGTGGGGTCGACTGAACCGAGGGCCCCAGCTGTCAGCGACTATGGATATTAAAGATAGTTCATTTATTTCAGATTTGCTGCAAACTTTGAAAAATGATAAGTGGAGTTGTAGAGATCCAAATCTGGTGAACCAAATTTTGTAGTATTTCTTAGGAAGTGTAGTTTTTTATAAAAATATGAAATGTGCATTTTCTAGTATTTTTTATGGTGTTTTAAATATAGTTAAATGAGTGCTTTTTGTATGTTTACCATTTGGTAAATTAGATATCTTGAGCTAGAAAAATGATAAAAATGTGATTCCAATTTTGTGGGTTTTGTAATGACATGCTCTAGCTAGGAAAAATAATAAGCTTGCTGTAAACCTAGTTTAAATGTGGTATTTCTATTTATTCATTAATAAATAGCATTTTCTAAGGAAATTTTAACTGGATAAAAATATGCAATATATTGCTATGCAAATTTTTGTACAGTAGTATGGCACTAATATGAAGCTGGAAAAAATAAAAAATTTGTTGCTTAACACTTTTCTATAGGGTTTACCATTTTCACTAAAATAACCCTTGCTAGCTTGTCATTTTTGCATAGGATGTTATACTTGGTAAAATGGCATGAAACTATTACAGTGGTCTATTGGTAGCACTAGTAAGCCTGCTGTAATTTTCTGAGAATTTATTATGCATATTTGGTATATGTTTATTATTTAACCTAAGTATCTTAGTAAATTGATAAAGACATTTAAATAAATAGTTTGGGCATGGACATTATGTTTTCTTGAGTGTATTTGATGTCCTTGTAATGTTGGTATGATTGGTGAGGTCAAATTTGGAATGTCTATATGCAATAGAAATATTGTTGCTTTATAATTCAGGTGAGAAGGGTTTTCGGACGGATTCTGTGGTTTGGTATGTTGCATAGTAGGAATGATATTTGCTGTAAAAATGGTTAATAACAAAGTTGTAGATAACTTCTTCATATATCTTGTGTTAAAATTTCAGGACAATAGGCCAAAGGGTTTACGAGTTATAGCTATTTAAATTTAGTATTCCGAAATGCATGCTCTCTGGAATTTCTGGACAGCACTAGATTGATTGCCTATTTTGGTTAAGATAGGGTATGAATTAGCTTTTGGTTATTAAATAAGAGTTGTAGACAATTTTATAAGCTTTCCAGAAAGTTCACGATGATAGCATTTGGATAAGTAGAACTCCAGTTATGAGTAAAACAAGTTGCTACTATTTTGTGGTATAGTAAATGAATTGTTGAAGTGCTTGATTCGGTAATCAAAAATAGATATGCACCTACTCAGTAAAATATGATGCAATTGTTATTACTTTAACACCATGCTGTTAAGAATACTTACAAGAATGCATTCATCATGTATCATTATACTATACTTATCAGCATGTATGCATTAGCAATATCTTATGCCATATCCATGCATATAGGATCGACAGAGGAGATAACGTTGCAGAAATTCAACGAAGGAGAGGAAGCGAACCAGCAGGAGATTCCTCAAGCCACAGCTCCCAAAGAAGAGGAGCAGACCCCAGAAGTGCTTCTGGAGTGCCCTGACCACCGCCCCACTTCCTTTCTGAAAGGCAAGCCTTGGAGCATTCGAAGTCTCCCAGTATTTTACAAAATATTACTCGAGTCCATTATGATTGATGCATTAGGTTATAAGAGTTGATTGGAACCACTCGATGCATATAATTTCCTTGTTCAGAAATATACCTTTAACCCTATGTAGGTCCAGGATCGAATATATGCCTAGCCATGCTTAGACCGGTAGAAGTCGGGTGATTATTCTGTCACCTGTGAGATATAGGTGGATACCGAAGCACAGTTGGCTATATTTGCTATCGTGGAAAAGAACCATGGGGTAATGTAAATTGAGGCCAGGCGGAGTCTATGGTAGGTTGACTCATGTGATTCTGTCTGTGCCGATTAAGGACCGTACCATTGTTGGACCTTTTGACAAGATTGAACGCATGCCTATCACTTAGCTGGCCGGATAACTCGTTCTGACCACGAAGCCAAGTAGCTCAACTTAGGCTAGGCCCTACTCTATAAGAGTACACACTCTGGATGGTAGTAAGGATGTGCAGGGAGCCAGACTAAGCCCAAGGGCAGGCTGGGCCTGAACATCATGGCATTTGGTGTCCCTGATTGTGCGGCGCTGGGCGAACCCACGAAATGTGCACTTGAGTTGTATCAAAGGTGACCTAAGGTGACTGTTGATTTGGTCTACCTAGGTTTGTGTTAGGAATAAATTCCTAGCTGGTTGAAATCGATTCGAATCGCCATCTCTCCTAGATAGTGAGAAACTTGGCTAGCTCCAGCATCATAGTAATTGTATTATGGCATATGACGGTTCGGATAAACATGGAATTACAATACCTACTATGGTTACTATTGTATGCTCTTATAATGATATACCACATGTTTGGCATAGGATAGTTGCTAATTTAGAGATGGATATTCGTATTTAACTTGATAACGGAATCATAATTGTATAACTAAGTTAATCGCTTTTTATGCAAAATGTTGTCAAGCTACAACCACTTATACAGCCTTGCATCATCCTTGGAGTCAATTTATTTCTGGTTTATGATAGGTAAGTCTAGCTGAGTACCATCTCATACTCAAGGTTTTATTTCCCATTGTTGCAGATGGCACAGTATATCATGGTTATTGCAAGAGTTGCTTCTATCCCGCTGTGGATGAGGAGTAAGCCTTGGGCAGGCTTCTGTACTAATCCCTCTATATGCTTTTGTGGACTGTGATTGTATGTTGGCACGGTATTAAACTACGTTGGAAATACTACTTTCAAACTTAATTTACTTCTGCTATTATCTATCAAACTTGGTTTGTAATAACTTTATTTCATACTCTGATGATGGAAATGTATCTGTGAACTTTATATAATATGTGACATGTAAGTTGAATCATGTATGATCTTGGTTGTTTGTGGATCATTTATCCAGACCCGTCGTGGTACTCGATAGACTACCGGGTTTATATGAGCTCAAGTGTGATAGTGCGACCGCTTGCGGGCTGCCATTGTACTTTTGTTCTTATAAATTGGTCGGTTATGCGATAGCCATGGCCATCGCAAGCTCAAACTAGGCTGCTGCTGTTTCCCTCGCACCACCCCACCCCACACTGGACCGTGTGCACCACCGCCTCCGCCTCCTTCTCCTCTTTGAACGGTGCTCCTCGGCCAAGCGAGGGACCGCCGGAATAGCCCAACCGTTGGAGCCGCTCCCATCACCTGCCATCGGTGCACATGGCCCAACCTCTGTGAGCCACCTCCTAGCCGTCCTCGGCCACCCATGGGTGCGCGTAGGCCCCCTGGCACTCCAGCGCATCGGGCTTTCCTTCGCCGCTAGCTAGCCATTTTGTCGTAGGCTGTAGCCGCTACTGCCGCCTGCTTCTATGGCCAGTAGACTGCGGGCTGCCATGGGCCACACTACGAGCGCGTGCGGGCATGCCTCATAGCCAAGCAGCCTGGCCGGCCCTCCTCTGGTCAGGCCCTAAGCCACCCCTGTCGTGCTCTGCTCTGTACGACGAGGAAGAGAAGAAGAGGGACCACAGGTAGAAATTTGAGAAAAGGGAAGGGCCTAACTGTGAATCCTAGACTCATATGAATAGTGCCTATAGGGACCTGTTCACTAGAATTGGTATTTGAGGAAAGTTCGGGGTCTCCGATGCAAATGTGTTTCTCCTTTATTGCTTTTAATTTAGCTAAAACTTTGGAAAATCATGATAAATCGTAGAAAAATCGTAAAATAGCAAATGAAGACTTTTTGGAATCCTTGAGAGTAGATCTATGTAGTAGGGTCATGTTATGACATTGTTAGTAGAAGGCTTTTGCTGTTTTTACTTATCAAGGTTAATTAGGGTTTTCTAGGAATAAGTTCATATCAAAAGTTGTGTTGCTCCAATTGCTATGAAATTTTTATGTAGGCTACTGATGTTATATGTGTGCTGTGGTAAAAAGTTCATGCTCATTGGATGCAGTAAGGTTGAGTTATTGATTTAACTTGCTTAATGCTTGATAAATGGTTTATAAATAGTTTATATATGCAAAAATGTGAAATATGGCTCCTTTGCCTTTGTCTGAGGATGTTGTGACCTAAGAACACTTAATATGGCCATGTGTTTACATAAAATATGGATCTTTAGATCTATCTTGTTCTTACATGTTTATTGATAATTAAGATTTGTCTTTTTCATAATAGTTAATCTATAAAATCTAAGCATGTGAAATTTGTGCCATAGCCATGTTTTGATAGCAACTACCACTCATAAAAATGTCAGGTCCAAACTAGATGTTTACCACATCACCTAAAAATCAATATATAGCTTCATATATATAAATAGGAGAGTAAAAGTTGCTAATAGATGCATGTAGTTAAGTCATATGATGCTCCCTTGCCTACCCTAAGTTGAATGTTGCTGAGCTAGGAGCAATAATGATTTAAAGCTAGTTCAATGTCTTATGCGCTTGCTCTCTTGTTAATATAATAACTAGCGAGTACATTGCCTATGCATATTTCTAGTCCTTGCTTTAGCTCTTACTCTAATGTATGCTATGTGTATGTTAGTGTGTTGTTAAGGCTAGTCCCTAAATCACCTTGGGGCAGGTTGCTTTCCTTTATAGGTTTGTCTATGTTTGCTAATTAGTAAACAAGTGCCCACAGAATAAAAATGAGAAAGGAACATCAATACGTAACCTCTATGTTTTGGAGATGTGTTAAGATGCTTTTTATGCTAACCATAACTAATGTTGAGTGACCATGTTAATAGTAGTTTATGATCCATGTGATTAGTGGTACATGTATGACCTTGTTAAAGATTGAAGTGAAGCACCACTTTGCTTATGTGCTGAAAATAACTGCATGTATAGTTTCTGAGGTGGTGATATTTTTGTGATGCAAATGACATTTTCTGTAGATATATTGAATACAAAAGTTGTAGATAATGACATTTTCCTAAAATTTCATGATGTTAGGCCGGCTGGTTTAGGATTTATAGATTTTACAAGTTTGCTGTCAGCTTTTGCATGTGCTCTGAATAGATCTGAATGATTGTATTATTTGACTTATTTAAACATAGAATCATGTATTGGTGATAATAGGAGAGTTGTAGTGATTTTCCTAAGCTTTCTAAAATGTCTAAGATGACTGCATTGGGTGGTCTAGAACTCTAGTTATTGCTGTTCAAAATGGAATGGTAGGTTCTGTTCAAATCTGGACAGAGATGTCTTCATCGGGTTGTTTAACCTTGTTAGTTGTAGAATCATATTAAGATGATAATAAGAAAGTTATAAGTAACTTAATAATATTTCCATAAAGTTAACGATCATGTTTGTTGGATGATTAAAACTCTAGTTATGTATTTCTGAAGTTCACGTCAGTTTTCTGTCTTAGTTTGAGCAGATCAGCTTGTTAGTGTTTTTCACCCTTGTTAACCTTTGAATCATCTCTAGGTATAAATAGCAAAGTTGTAGACAATTTCCTAATCTTTCCAGAAAGTCTAGGATCACCTTTGTTTGATGCCTATAGCTCTAGTTATGGTTGAAACAAGTGACTGTTGTTCTGCTGCCCAGATCTGAACATGTACCTAAAGTTGTTTGCTTCACTTTGCATTGCTTTGTATGCTTGTTAGTGTTAGCTCATGATACTACTAGAGTTAAATTGATCTTCCTGAGGAATATTATAAATGTGTTATATAATGTTGGTCAAACACGTAACTAATAAATGGTCATGTATGCATGTTGCCACAAAATGATCTTGATGCATGTTTTCCTAGAGCTTTAATTATGTTGGTGGTGTTCACCACAAGCCCTAGTTCTTATGTGATGCTAGGCTTAATTAGTTCTTGATTGTTAAATCCTTGTAATAGTTTGACTTGAGTTAACTAGTGTGCTATGCTTGTTATGCTTGCTACCGCTATGCTAGACTTGAGTGATAGTTAGTTAAATGACTTGCTCTCTAAGTACATATGTCTTGAGGTGTAACCTTATACTTATCTTGAATGCTTTTATATGATGCATCTCATGTTACCATTCTTTGCATTCATGCACTTGCATTATTGCATCTCATCTAGGTACGCTAGATGCACAATGCGTGGACATGAAGCATGTGATAATGGAGTCAAACCAGAAGACGGTGTTGGTGGACCTATCCCAAAGATGGAACGACCCTAGAGTGCATGCCTAGAGTGGGAGATGTCACCAAGGCGGTGCAAGCTAACTGAATGGACTATAAGAGTTGATTGGATCCTAGGCAAGCCCTAGAGCATTTTAAGTCTCCTATATTTTACAAAATATCACTTGAGTCCTTTGTGTTTGATGCATTAGGTTATAAAAGTTGATTGGAAACACTTGATGCATAGAACTACCTTGTCTAGAAATATACCTTGAATCCTATGTAGGTCTAGGATCGAATAACTACTTAGCAATGCATCGCTCGGTAGAAGTCAGGTCATTTCCTATCACCTACGAGATATAGGTGGACACTGAACCATGGTTGGCTATATTTGCTATCGTGTAAAAGAACCTACAGGATGTTGTAAATTGAGGCCGGATGAAGTCTATGCTGTAGGTTGACTCATGTGATTCCGTCTGCACCGATTAAGGACCACATCGTTGTTGGTCCTCGTTCATTTTGAACGCATGCCTCTCACTTAGGTGGCCGGATAACTCATTATGACCACAAAGCCGAGTAGCTCAACTCAGACCGGGCCTTGTTCTGTTAGAGTGCACACACTAGAGGTAGTAAGGATGTGTGGGGAGCCGGTGTGAGGCCAAGGTCAGGTTAGAGTCTTGATCGACCTGGCATCCGGTAGTGTCCCGGATTGTGCAGCGCTGATCGAACCCGTCAATTGGACTTGAGTCATACCAAAGGTGACCTAAGACTACCTTGGCGCAGGTATGTCTGGGTTTGTGTTTGGAATATTTTCTAGAATTTTGTACTAAATTTGGAAAATCATATCTAGATCTAGGAGTGTCCAAATTGAGTGAACCAAATTTTGTTGGTTTCTTCATGAAGTTTAGTATTTGATAAAAATATTAAATTCACTATTTATAGTATTTTTCTAGGAGAATAAAATAGAGCTAGATAAATGCTTTTTGAATGTTTTCAATCTTGTAAAATACATAACTTGAGCTAGGAAAGTGATAAAATTGTGATTCCAATTTTTCTAGTGTTGTGTTCACATGCTCTAGCTAAGAAAATTTGTAGAGATGGCTATATTTATCCAAATGGCATGAAATTTGTACAGTAGACTTCTAGGAGAATAAGTAGGCTGCTGTAATTTTATCAGAATTTATGGTGCATCTTTTATATATTTTCCTTATTTCACCTTAGTGTCCAAATAAATTAATAAATGCATTTAAATAAATTACTTGGGCTTGACCATCATGTTTTCTAGTGTGTATATGATGCCTATGAACTATTGGTACCATTGGTTGTGTCCAAATTTGATTGCTTGTATGCAGTGAAATATTAATTGCTCTATAATTCAATTTTAGTGATCGTTTGGACAGTTTCGATTGTGAAGTAAATGGTATGGGTAAAACGATGTTTGCGGTGAATATTGTCAATAACAAAGTTGTATATAACTTACTTATCTTGCTCGTGTCAAATTTTCATGGCAATAGGCTAAATGGTTTGAGAGTTATAGCTGTTAGAAGTTGGTCTCTAGAAATGCTTATTCTCAGAAAATTCTGGACAGACCTGGGAAGTTTACCTATTTTGACTAGGATAATGGTTGAATCACATTTTGGTGATTAAATGAAAGTTGTAGGAAGTTTTATAAGATTTCCATAAAGTTCAAGATCATAGTATTTGGTTGAGTAGAACTCCGGATATAACCAAATTACATATCTGTTGTTTACAGCTGGAAATGACTAAGTCAATTGTAGATGTTTGTCTTATGTGATGCTTGTGTTGATGCTTAGGCTAATTGAGATTAGTTGTTAGCTATAGGTTCTAGGCCTCTTACTAATGATGAACAACTTTATCATAGGTTGCTAGAACTTGGTGAGTGTATGTTTCTTGTATTATAGGAGAGATATGCACCTACTCAGTAAAAATCAACTAGAAGAAAGTTATACATCTACTTGGTCAACGAGTGTTAAACTTATCATACACCTTTATAGATAACCATGCTCGTGCATACACAATTTATCATATCATCTCATCTCTTATGCATTCATGGTACTCATTTGTGCATATGCATGCAATAGGTTCTCCGGAAGGAGTGACGCATCTCGAGTTCGAATCTGAGCATCAGGAGGAGCAGCAGGCAGCCTAAGACAGGAAGTTCAGGCGGAAGGAGGAGTCAATGTATAAGATCTCCCTAAGTGTCCTAACCACCAACCTTCCTCATTCTTGAAAGGCAAGCCCTGGAGTATTATAAGCCTCCTATGTTTTTACAAATATCACTTGCATCCTTTATGTTGATGCATTAGGTTATAAGAGTTGATTGAAACCACTTGTTGCATATATTATCCTTGTTTAGATAAATATATCTTGAATCCTTGATAGGTCTAGGATCAAATTGATGCTTAGCCTTGCTTAGTTCGGTAGAACTCAGGTGATTTCCTGTCACCTAAAACATATAGGTAGATAACTAATCACGGTTGGCTATAATTGATATCATGGAAATAACCATGGGTTGATGAATAAAAAGGAGACCGGGTGGGATTGTGATAGAGAAGCACAAGGCATGGAGGTCTTGGTGCCTATTTATCCCCGTCTGTGTCGGTTAAGGACCGATTCACTATATGTCCTCATGTCATGTTGAACGCATTCCTAGCACTTAGTTGGCCGGATAAGTCATTCCAACCGTGAAGCCGAGTAGCTCAATTCAGGCTGGGCCTCGGTAAGTGAAAGTGCGCACACTGGAGGCAGAAACAATGTGTGGAGAGACAATGGCATAAGTCTAAGGGTGGGTTTGAGTCCCGATCTTCCTGATAGATTGGTAGAATCTCTAAGGGTGCGGCGCTAATTGGACCCGCAAAGTTGGTTCCTGAGTTGTACCAAAGGTGACCCGATGCGACCCCGATGGGGAAGTATGGGTTTCTATTAGGAATAATTCCCTAGCTAGGGTAGGAATCAATTCGAATCGTTGTCTCTCCCAGATAGTGAGAACTTGACTGAGCAGCGGCAACGTAGAGTAACTTAATGGATACTGGAGGGTTATGATGATGCTCAAATTATTCATATAACCAGATATGTTTACTAATGCTTGTTAGATTAATCAACTGATTGCTCTAGTACAGGTGCTAATCTAGAGATGCTTAATTGAATAGGTATTCAAATTGATGCTAGAAGTACTAAAGCTCCAAGTTATGTTACTTAAGCTTTTATGCAAAATGTTGTCAAGCTAACTCCATCGATAAAGCCTTGCATACTCCTTGGTCTCATATTATTTCTGGTTTATGATAGGTAAGTCTAGCTGAGTACATTCTCATACTCAGGGTTTATTCCCTCTTGTTGCAAATGACATGATGTACCATGGGTACTGTAAGAACTACCTTCATCCTGCCATGGGTGAGGACTAAACCATGGGGCATGGTACTCCTGAGTTATCCCCTTTGTTCTCCTTTTGCTAGAATGACCGTAGCACTGACTTGCATTTGAACTAAGTGTGATATTGATGTTAAACTACTTTGCTTCCGCTATTTAAACTTGGTTTGTAATAACTATGTGAACTCCGATGTATGTGAGAAAATGGTGGACTATTTGTGAACTATGATGTAACATGTGACTGGTTATGTTCAATCATGTATGTTCTTGGTTTGTATGTTGGTTTGTTTGAGATCCCTCATGATTTCATCGAACTATCGGATTTATATGGGCTCAAGTATGATGGTTTGATTGCTTCGGCGATTGCTATTGTACTTGTGCACTTATAAATTGGATGGTTCTGTTATAGCTGGCATCGAAGCAAGGTTCAACACTAAACTGGTCATATGGGTATTTAAAACAAAGGTTTTGTTTTATAAAAATAGTTTGACAACTTATAGCTATATATAGGTGTGTTAAAAATTTGAATTTTTAAATTTAGAGTATGCCAGTAGTCATATCCTTTATGCCCAGTTAAGGACTATCTAGTGGCTAATTAAGTACTAACATGGGGGTTTTTACTTTCGTCGTCCATACGGCGTGCTATTGTATGGATGCCATTCATTTGAGTGGTAATGTATGGATCGAATGCCTCTACGCCAAGGTAAGAAGGTAAGTTGTTCAGTGGCATGACCGCAAGATGTGAGCATGCGGTTGGGGAGAGCTAGCTTTGATACGGCCGTATATGCATGCTTTCATTTGTGTATGGTGCGTATTTAATTGTGGGTAATAAATTGTCATCGGGTAGCTTTGATATGGAAGTATATGTATGGGTATACATATATGGAAGTATTTAGTTGCAACCTAGAGCCTAGAATTACATTTTTGCATATATAAGTGTTGGGTTGGGCTATAATGAAATTCTTGTGCAGGTACACTAACAGCAAATCAGTGTAGCCTGATTAGTTACGTATATTGAGAGAACGTAAGTATGCCACCGTGTATGTTGCTAGAATTTTAAATTTTTCCTAAGATTCGTGAGGACGTATGGAACGTGCATGCATCATGTTCACTCATGCATTTACATTGTTGCATCCCTCCCTTAATTATAATTGCTTACCCCATTCATTGAATTTCTTCTCACGTATGATATCCTCTCACAAGAGTTGCACATTTTGCTACAGATGGCACCACCAGGAGCCCCGCCTCATAGTGACACATTCCTGGCTGTGTTTGGCACTCTGACCTTGCTATGGAGGGTGCCAAACTCAGTTGGGTACGCTAAGCCACCCTGATACTTCTAGAGGGAAGTGGTGGCTGTGGGGTAGCCATGGTATGATGTGTGGATGACCATTTTAGCCCATGCAGACAATCCACAATGGCAGGGTTGGAGTATTGAGTCAGATGGGTAGTCTCCTTGGGAAGGTGCCCAAGTGGTAGCTTTGGAGGCACTGAGTGAGATCTATCAGGAGTTTGGTGATGAGCTTGTTAATGGTCCTAGCCAGAACCTTTCCCTAGGTGGATCCATCGGTGACCGCTTGGATGTAGCCGAGTAGCAATTCTCTGGTAAAAGACCATGATGAGTGAGCAGAGAGCTCTAGTGCTGCTATGAATGCTATGTTCGCCACCCTGAAGATGTTCTACTCTCGCCAAGATAGCTACGTCAGCTGCATGCTAGAGCTCTAGCGAGCACAGGCCACACAACGCCAGCTGTGAGGGTGTGTGTGTAGGAATCGAAGGGAAGCTAAAGAGGCTTAGCAAGAAACTAATAATGCTATTATAGCTTTAGAAGCTCATTGGGTTCAGTTGGTGAAAGCTGTTGCAAAAAGAGATGCAGCTAGGGCTGAGTTACAGGACAGTCCGTGCTGAGAGGGACGAGGTCATTCACCTTGTTGAAACTAGGGAGGTAGCTAGAATCCAGACTATGTTTTAGGTTGCTAGGCAAGCAATGGAGTTTGATCATAGAGAGCAAGAACTCATACGCCAGATTGAGGAGCTATAGCTAGATGTTCATCGTCTCAACAACATGGTGAACCCAATTGTTCCTCTAGCTCCAGCAGTTGAAGAAGATCCCAATGTGTTGATTGCTGAGGATGATGGCATGGAGGTGGACGCTGAGGACAAGCTGTTAGATGAGGAGATCAAGCCTTTTGAGGATGACCATGGTGATGGTGTGTTTGACATCAACAGCGACCACCCCAAGGAGTAGCTTAGCTATAGTATCTAGCTAAATGCGTTAGCTCTCTATCTTTGATCATTTATGTAATGAACCTATAATTTACTTCGATCTCATGGTGTATCCTTTGATGTACTCTTGAAACCTTGCATGTAATCCATGTTGTGGTTGCACTTTTAATGAATGCACGTTGTGTTGGCAAGCAATTTGGCATATACAGAATGCATTGTGAATGGCGTTAAGTAATATATTGGTAATTATAGTTGTGGAAATGAATTATTGTGCCTCTGTTTTATTGTATGAATTTATATTCTCTCTAGTAAATTCAGTTTGGCATAATTATATAATTCCTCTACAATTTTTTGGGCATCATCAAAAATTACTTGTGGTTGTAAATCTATAGATGACACGCACTCGTAGGGGACCTGGTGGAGATGATGTGGGTGGTAGTGGTGCCCATGACAATGGCAATGAGGACCTCCCACCACCACCGCATCCTACACCAGCAAAGATGATGGCCCAACTCATGGAGACCCAACGTTCCATGGGAGAAGTGCTGCGTGGTCTCACATAGAATGCTGGCCATGGACGAGGAAGGGACCAACACCAAGGACCTAAACCTAACCAGTTTAGCACTATTAAGGACTTTCTTGACACCAAGCCTCCTATTTTTAAGGAAGCAGAGGAGCCATTGCAGGCAGACAAATGGCTGAATACAATTAAGTAGAAGTTCCATCTCTTAAGGCTCACCGAGCACCTAAAGACATAACACATGTCGCACCAGCTACAGGTGTTGCAGGCATTTGGTGGAGTCATCATCGATCCACTTTGCCTGAGGATGCTCAAATTATCTAGAACCAGTTTAAGGCTGCATTTAGGGGACATTATATTCCCCTAGGTCTTATGAGTATGAAACATACAGAATTGATGAGGCTGACATAGGGTACCAAGAGTCTAACTGAGTATCTACATGCCTTTAACAATTTGTCAAGGTATGCCATAGAGTTTGTGGATACTAATTCAAAGAAGATTGCTAGTTTCAAGAGGGGGCTTAGTCCAAAGCTGATGAAGACACTAGCTAATAGCAAATGTGCCACTTTCAATGAGTTTGTTAGTGATGCTTTAACCCAAGAGAATCAGAACAACATCTATTCTGCATCTAAGAGTCGCAAGGTAGCTTATGAAGCAGGTGTGTCTCAGCCAAAAGCTCCTACTACTATGAGATCTCAGTTTTGCCCACCCACTCCAAAGTATAGACCACCTTAGAAGAAGGTACAGACCAGTCAAAACCAGAAAATGTATTGCAAGGCCTTTTCTGTTGCCCTACCAACATTCCACCTAGTAGCATGCCATGCTAGAACTACAACAAGACTGGCCATTGGTTAAGGAATTGCCCTTATCCCAAGAAGAACAACAACCAGAAGTAGGGTCATCCAAATGGATGTCAGGGACACATGCACTATACCACCCTAGAAGAGATCCCTTCAGGTGAAGTTGTTACTGTGGGTACGTTTCTTGTGAACAAACACCCCATAGTTGTTTTATTTGATTCTGGAGCTTCACATTCATTTATGAGTCAAATATTTGCATCCAAGCATGATCAAAGGGTAGTTACTGTAGATAAAGGTGCTTATTGCATAAGTGCGGCTAGAAATAATATCTCTACCTACCAGATAGTCAGAGATGTGTGCATCTCAATAAGCAACCATGAGTATACCTCAGATCTTGTAGTATTGCCAGGGTTGGGGATAGATGTAATATTGGGTATGAAATGGATGAGTGGCCATGGAGTTCTCATTGACACTTCGACTAGAACCATCATGTTGAGAGAACCCTAGAGTAACGATGCTTTCTTAGTGCCACTTCCTAGAAACCTTGATCTCCAAAATTTTGTTGGTGCTATTCAAACCACAACCCTCCTTGATATTCTAGTGGTATGTGAGTTTTCGGATGTGTTTCTAGATAAATTGCCTGAGTTGCCACCCGATAGGGATGTAGAGTTTAAGATTGAGTTATTGCCGGGTATAGCACCCATCTCTCGGAAGCCATATAGAATGCCACCAAATAAGCTAGCTGAGCTTAAGGTTCAATTGCAAGGGCTTTTAGAGAAAGGTCTCATTTGACCTAGCTCATCTCAATGGGGTTGTCCCGCCTTATTTGTGAAGAAGAAAGACAAATCCTTGTGGATGTGTGTGGACTACCGACCACTTAATACCGTAACGGTCAAGAACAAGTATCCTTTGCCTCGAATTGATATCTTATTTGATCAATTGTCAAGGGCTAAGGTGTTCTCTAAGATTGATTTGAGATCTGGTTACCATCAGATTAAAATCAGACTGGAAGACATACTTAAAACTATTTTTTCCACTAGGTATGGCCTATATGAGTATTTGGTCATGTTCTTTGGGCTAACAAATCCTCCTGCATACTTTATGTATCTAATGAATTCGGTGTTCATGCCCGAACTAGATAAGTTCATGGTTGTGTTCATCGATGACATTCTTATCTATTTAGAAAATGAGGAGGATCACGTAGAACACCTAAGAATTGTACTAACCAGACTAAGAGAACATAAGTTGTATGCTAAGTTTAGCAAGTGTGAGTTTTGGCTTTGAAAGGTACCTTTTCTTGGACACGTGCTGTTAGAAAATGCGATCTCTGTTGACCCCTCTAAGGTGCAATAAGTCATGGATTAGAAGGCCCCTACTTCAGTTCATGAAGTTCGGAGTTTTCTTGGTTTAGCAGGTTACTACCGTCGGTTCATTCCGGACCTCCAAAATTGCCAAGCCAATGACAAGATTGCTTCAGAAAGATGACAAGTTTGTATGGACTCCAGAGTGTGAAGCTGCTTTTCACACTTTACTGGACTTTGTTGACTTTCGGTCCTATTTTGGCACAACCTGATATCAAGAAACATTTTGATGTGTTTTGTGATGCATCAGGTATCGGTTTGGGATGTGTTCTTATGCAAGAAGGCCGAGTCATTGCTTATGCCTTATGTTAGCTGAAGAAGCATGAAGTCACTTACCCAACTCATGATTTGGAATTAGCAGCGGTTGTCCATGCATTGAAGATTTGGAGACACTATTTGCTTGGCAATGTGTGTCATATCTATACAAATCATAAGAGTCTTAAGTATATCTTCACTCAACTCAAACTGAATATGAGACAGAGAAGATGGCTAGAACTAATCAAAGATTATAATTAAGAAGTACATTATCATCCTAGCAAAGCAAATGTTGTTGCAGACGCTTTCAGCAGAAAGTCTCATTGCAATTCCCTATTAAAAGATGGCTTCAATTTGTTACATCCTATTATGCTGCACAATATTATGATCAGTTGTTCTCTTGAGAGCAAGATCATCAAGCTTCAGAAGACCGATCTAGGTGTGTTCCACATCAAAAGAAAGATGAAAGAGCAAGAGACAAAACATTTTAGGATAGATGAGAACGGTATTCTATGGTTTAAAGATAGGCTAGTAGTGTTGAAGGATAAAGAACTTAGAAACTAGATCTTAGTAGAGGTTCACTCTTCTAAACAATCCATTCATCCAGGTAGTAGCAAAATATATCAAGACTTGAAGAATCATTTTTGGTGGACTAAAATGAAGAAGGAAATTGCAGCTTATGTTGCTAAAAGTGGTAATTGTTGCCGAGTTAAGGCTGTTCATTTGAAACCTGTTGGACTGCTTCAGCCACTGTCCGTTCCAAGTTGGAAGTGGGAAGAAGTTAGCATGGATTTTATTGTTGGACTTCCACTTGCTCATAAGAATTATGATTCCATATGGGTGATTGTAGATCGCCTAACCAAGTCTGCACATTTTATTCTAGTCAGAACCAACTATCGACCGCATGAGTATGCTGAGTTGTATATATTCCACATAGTATGTCTACATGGCATGCCAAGAACCATTGCGTCTAATAGAGGGCCTTAGTTCACTACTCGTTTTTGGGAACATTTGCACAAAATGTTAGGCACCAACTTAGTCAGAAGTTCTGCCTATCACCCTCAGACCTCTAGGCAAACTGAACGTGTGAATCAAATGGTGGAAGACATGTTGAGAGCTTGTGTCATCTCTTTAAAAGGTTCATGGGAAAAATGGTTACCTTTAGCTGAGTTTTCCTACAATAATAGTTATCAAGAGAGTATTAAGATGGCTCCTTTTGAAGCTTTGTATGGTCATAAATGTAGAACTCCTTTGAATTGGGTTGAACCCGGAGAAAGGAGATACTATGGTATTGATTTCATCAAAGAGGCTGAAGAGCAGGTACATATCATTCAATAACATATAGAAGCCACTCAATCAAGGCAGAAAAGCTATGCGGACAAGAGAAGAAGACCCATTGAGTTTGAAGTAGGTGATTATGTATACCTGAAAGTCTCACCAATGAAAATGGTACAACAGTTTGGGGTAAAAAGAAAGCTTGCACCCAGATATGTAGGTCCATATCCAATCATTGCAAAAAGTGGAAGAGTAGCCTACAAGATCTAGTTACCTCCATAAATGAGGGCTATCTTCAACATTTTTCATGTATCCCAATTAAAGAAATATTTATGTGTTCCAGAAGAAAGAGTGGAGGTCAGAGATATCAAGTTAGAATCGGATCTAGCCTATGAAGAGAAGCCGGTGAAAATTATAGATAGCAAAGATAGAGTAACTTGAAATCATGTGATCAAGTTTCACAAAGTGATGTGGAATAATCATAGTGAGAAAGATGCTACGTGGGAAAGGGAAGATTATTTATGTGAGGTTTATCCCTCCTTTTATGAAAAATGGTAGGTAATCTCGGGGTGAGATTTCTATAAGGGGGGAGGGGCTGTAACACCTTAGGTGTTAGACTTGCACTTTTGCACTTGCATTGCATGAGAATAAGCATCATTCATTCTTATATGAGCATAAGCATATGAAGTTCATCTCAAATCACCTTCCTTTTGTACATGTGATGATAGTTATATGCATGTATATGCTTGCCATTATGTGTGACCAATGTATGAAATGCTTGTGGGACCTTAGGGGTACCTTAAACATGTTTAGAATGTCATATGGAACAACTTTGGTATTCATGACTTGGACCAATTTGGCCTCTAAGTCATGGTAATAGTGTAAGTTACCATTTTCATGATGTATGTTTGACCTAAGTTGAACTATAGCATAGATTGTTTGCATGTCAGTGCACCCTTAACCAAAGTTGTAGTACTTGACTAGAGTAACAACTTTTATTTTTGGGTCAAGAGCTAATTCAGAGCCTAACATGGTCAAATAGGGCTCACAAGAATCAACAAAGTAATGTTTTCACACTTAGAATTTTGTCTAGGTCAAAAACAGGTTTTCAGTTTCAAGTGACATACTTTGAAGCTTTGCAAATTGAAAACCATGATGAATTAGAAGTTACTCTATGAATCAAAGTTGTGGACCATATGTAGCTCTACAATTTTTAGTAATGGAGTTTTTGCTAACTCGCCACGGATAAGGAGGACTAATGGCTTGAACATGCATTGTCAGTGGCCGACCGCGCCAAGCCACGGCCACCATGTGGTGGTCGTACGATGGTGATGGCCAAGCTGGTTAGTCTAGAGCACGGACAAGAGGGCCACGTCCCTACTGCTCTATTCCCACTCGCGCACTCCTCCTCTCTCTCGCCCGTGCACGCAGAGCCAGCAGCAGCGCCACCATCGCCATCGCCACCATGAGTTCGCCAGGCACGTGCACAGCCATCACCGCTCCATTGTCCAATTGCTCATGCTAGTAGCTTTCCTTGCTCTGCTCTACCACCTCAAACCACCAATTTGATCCGCTCAAGTCAAGGTGAGGCCATAATCTAAGTCACCGCGCCTGCCACGGCGCGGTGTGCCGTCGAGTGTGAGCTCACCGTGGCTAGCCACAACATGTGCACCTCTGCTCCTTCTCTCCCTCCTCTAGTCTTCACCATTGGTCCTAGGATCTTAACCCACTATCCTTTTTAGATGCTACTGCTGGGTTGCATCGAAACGCACCGCCGCTCCCGCTATGGCCGCCATGGCCACCATGACATGCAAGCTCGCCATTGTCGAGCTAGCATATCGCCTCCCTCCTCTCTCATGTGCCTTAGGTAGACTAGACCTAACCCTAGCTAACGGCATGATGGAGACCTCTCTCTCGCCACCGTCTACCCAGAACGGTGAGAACACTACCGTGCACCGTGCGACGCCGCGTGGCCACGCACATTGGTAGAGCTCACCGTCGCATCATAGTAGTAAGGCATGCTCTATATATCAATGTATAAGAGAGTCTAGTAATTGACAAATTCGATAATCTAAACAAAGAAAAGTTTCAAACTTGTGTACCTTAGCCTTGGTGACTAGAAACTATTGGATGCTTTGACTGGTTACACCCTTCGAGTATTGTCATCATGCGCCTCTTATTTTTGTTGATTTAAGCATAGTTTTCTCCTGAGTGGGACGTTGTATAGATCAGGAATTTGTTTGTTCTTATGCAATGTTTTTTATTGAGAATATGGCTCAATTTACTTTCTTGATAATGTTATAAATGTGTTTCAAAAGAAACATTTTAACTTAAAATAACTTTTTGCACACAAATTGACAATGAGCAAAAACTTAACCAGAAGACATCTTTATTATTATTCAAAGAGTGTACATTGGAGGAAATTACAAATGTAGCCTAATCCTTGTAGTTGTTCCATATGCTACTTTGCCGATCTTCTAAAGGGAGACCTTGAACGTGTAGCGATCTGCAGCTTGAGGTTTAATTCACACCATTGACCTTTCCTTTAGTATGGGTCACCTGTCTTCTGGTTGTAAAGTTGCTCCTAGGAATTAGCATTTTGTGATGAAGAGGGCACTTCTTCTCTCTTTTTTGATTGGTCTTCTTGACCGACCGACCATTTGAGTGCTCGGTCTTCTTCACCATGCTTGGTGGTTCCCAAGAGAAAGTGCTCAATCATCTCCTTTGGGGAGAGGTTGAATCGTTGGGCTAGTTAGGTCTACATTGAGTTTAAACCCCTGGCAATTCTAACCTGCATTTGTTAATAATGGCCTCCTTCGAATTTGAGGAGTTGTCCATTAGGCTTTCAACTTGCCTTCATTAGGAGTTTTATCTCCCCTAAAAAGGTGTTGATGGAGCCACTTTAGCCCTACTTGGGTTGCTTCAGTAACGCTCAGCGTTGTTGAGGCCATGAGACCTCAGAGCCCTTCTCCTTGGCCTCCCGGTTTGCACTCGTTTGATGGATGCGTTGACAAGATGGTAAAAGGGGAATTGCCCTATTCTTTGATCAAGGTCGAAACAGACCTCAGTTATTCCTACAAAGATGGTGGCATTGGTAGTATGTAGATAAGGATGACCCAAGATTATGGGGGCGTTTGGTTTCCGACCGGTGTCTAGAACTACAAAATCTGTAGGCACATATGAATGTCGGATGCGCACACAGATGTTATCTATGATTCCTTCTACCCGATGAGTCGATCGATCTACAAACCTCAAATGCATGGTTGTATGCAGATGGGGCTGGAATTGTAGAATGTCATCGTAGATTACCTTAGGCATGATGTTGACTCTAGAGCCGATGTCGCAGATGACTTTGTCGAACTATTGCTGGCCAATTTGTATAGAAATCACTGGTTGGCCGGGATCTCCTTTTTTGATTGGCATGGAATCATCCAACCAACCTCCCGGGCATGGCTTTATGAAGAATCCTGGCTGGGCTATCTCAACGAAGTGCACGTTTTCTGATTTTTCATCGGTACTTTGGGATGTGTAGATCTCTGATTGCTTGGTGTGGATAACCTTCCGATGCTGAGATGTAGCACAGATGTGACAGTCTTACACAAGGTGGATTTCATCCTTTGAGTTATCAAAGTTGAGATCATTCTCGCTATCCTGTTCAGCAGACATCTGACCCAAGGATAGATTGATTGGGATACTCCCAACAAGGACCGAATCGGGCCTTTGTGCCTTGTAGAGCTACGAGTCAACGTTTTCCTAGTGCTCAAATACCAAACTCCCAAAGCGGATGGTTGGTGGAACATAGCAGGACATCGACATAGGCCGAGGAAACAGAAGAACTTCTCCTGTTGCCACGGATCTGATGGAGCTTGGCTAGTTGGTTGTGTCGAAAGCAATCAGATCTAAGACACAAGCATTGTTGAAGATCAGCATGATCACTCTTTGCATGAAATCCCCCTACCTGGCACGCCTCTGTCGGTATTTTTTACCAGCAGATACTCGGTTCTTAGCGGAATTCACTTGATGCAAAGAGCAAACACGATGGAGACACAAGATTTATACTGGTTCGAGCTGTAACACCTCGGGTGTTTAATTACTAAAACCTATCATGTTATCATATGCATTGCAAAGCATTTGGTATTTGGTAAAAACTTTGATCTACATACACTAAAACAAGTTTACCATTATGTGGTATGTTTTGAATTGTATTGTTTGAATCAAGTTCAAAGTTGTTTGGATTTTGAATTTTTCAAGAAAAACTCTGATTTTTTAGTATTTAAATCCTACCATGAAAACTCATTTCAAAATCTAAGCACATTTTGGGGTTGAGCCTTAAAGCAAAAGTGTAGAGCTTGTCAAGTTATACAAAGTTTGTTTTTGGTGTTTTCAAAGCTGTTATGAAAAAATTGAAGTAATTTGAAAAGGCGTAATTTGTTAAATGTCCCCTATTTGAATTCAAAAGTTCATTTCAAAATGTAGACCGAATTAGGGGGTGGTTATAAAAGCAAAGTTGTAGAACTTTGGATTTTGAGCAACTTTTATTTTTGGAGATTTTTGAGTTGTTATACAAATTTGGGAGTAATTTGAATTTTAAAATGGATGGCAATTCTATAATTCTTGTGAACAGTACCACGACCACCGCCCCACCGCCGGTGTTGCTTCTCCAGCCTTCCAGTCACGTTTGTGGCCACCCTCAGCTTCACGCTGGCATGAGCGGGGCACTGCGTGTCATCTCCTCGCTCTTTTGGCTGCGCTATATAGATCAGACGCTGTCGTCGACCTTCATTTCTCTCCTCTGTTTCCCGACATCACCGCCTCAGCTCCGTCGAGCTCACCTCGCCTCCTCAGCGCAAGCCAGTCTCGGTAAGTAGTGTTCTAGCTCTGTCTCCTCCTTGCAAACCCATCCCACCAACTGTGGTTGCCTGAGTCCACCGGGAACCGCCGCTAGCAGCCTTTCTTCCTCGTGACTGGCAGCATCTTCGTCGAGCGCGCTTTGCCGTGGCCAGAGCTCCACGGTCTGTCTCTGCTCGTGCTTGGTATGCCGTCAGCTCCCTCTTGTTCCCGTGATGCTCTATGACCTGTTGCTTGCTCGTTTTGCCCACTGCAGTCATTGGAACACCGCCGTCGATGAAGTCTGCTCTGCCGTGATCGCTGTCACCGTCGAACCGTGTCACCGCAGCTTCTCCGGTCTCGTTCTTTGCTCCAACATGATCGTGGTGAGCTGCTGAACCTTCCCGTGCCTTTTGTTTGATCTCTACCGGCCTTGTTTTGCCAGCATAGCACCACCGTGCTATTGCATCCGCCATGGCCGGCATTAGCCTTGATTCATGCTGTAATAGCTTAAGTTAATGCCTTCAATCGATGCGCCTAGTCATGGTGGTTGTTTTGGTACCTTGGCCATCGCCGTTGGACTCACCGTCGGCGAGTTAGCATCGGTCAGCGCTGTCGTCGTCGCGGTCAAGGCCGAAGGTTAGGGATGACAAGTGGGTCCCGTATGTCAGCGACTGTGCAGTTTGAAAATGATTTTTCCTTTTTTAGAATTGAATGAATAGTGTCTATTTTTGTTATTTTTGTGTAGATTTATTTAGAGCTCCAAAAAATATGAAAATTTTTGTGTGACCTCTCTATGATGAATATTATTTAGGAAAAATATGAAATATTGAATTATAGTACTTTTTTAATGTGATGAAAATTGCTCAATTAATTAATAAATGGATTTCCATGATTTTTCTAGGCTCAATTAATTATTCAAAAATTATGAAATTTGTTTTGCCACTTACTTATCATGTGATGAATCTTTACTAAAATTTTGAGCTTAACTAGAATAAGTTGATTTATTTCATAATTTTGAAATAAATAATTAATTCATAAAAGCAAATAGTAACCTTTAATGATTTAGGTTTTGTTTGAAATTTTGGATTGAGTGATGACCTTGGGTCATTAGTTGATAATGATCCTTGGCAAGTGATGTATGTGTTATGAAAAAGATTTAGTTAAGCTTGACTTGCAACTGTATCGTGAAGGAAAGTTGTATTCGAATTGTTAATTTTGCATCCATCATCACGCATCATGTTTCATATCCCGCATCATGTTAAATATGGCATTGTTACTATGTGTAGTGAACGAAGGTGAACACGTGGTAGTTAATCAAGTTGCGGAGGAGATTAATCTGCCTGTTGAGGTCGGATTGGATACTTGTGGAACGTCGCAGGAACCTAACTTTTCCATCAACGAAGGCAAGCCCCAGATGCATTTAACCCTACCTTGTATTTTACAAATTTTATCGCTTTTGCTTTTATATACTGCATTAAGTGATTAGGAGTCAAGTGGGAACCTAATTGGTGCATTACCAACCTTGTTTTTCCATATCTACCTTGATTATCTGTTTTATTCATAAATGTCTAGCTGTGCTTAGTCATGCTTAGTCGGGTGATTACCTGTCACCTGAGAATTTTAAATGGATCTTTGGTTACTTATGTATCATGAGATATGAGCATGGAAGTAATAAATCTAGATCGGGCGGACTTAGTGTGTGAGAGCCACAAGACATGGAGGTCTTGTGAGCGGCTTCTTTCCGCCTGTGTTGATTAAGGTCCGTCCATTATTGAATTGTATGAGGTGAGACTTTGTAGTACTAACCACATACTCCGGTAAGCCTTAACTTGGCTATTCTATTACGAGAATGGCTACTCGCGCACTGGGAGTGGAGAGATGGTGGGAATAGCGTGTACCCACATGGCAATGGGCTGGATTGGTGGAGTACTGTATTCTCGGGTGGCACGGACCCATTCTTATTTTGGAAGATCTGAGGGTAGGTTGATATATGTAAGTCGAGGACCTACATATGTCATGTGGTCTGGAACCCCAAGCTGGGTTTAATCGGTTTGAATCGTTGTTGCTCCTCGGTTATGGAGACTCAACTCACTATTCATCATCATAGTTTAATAACTGAAACTTGAGCTAGATTTGAGAAAGAGTTGGATATAAAGTTCATGATCTCATTACGGATCATGGTAGATTCATATATTGTTCTTATGAAGTTTAAATGTTGAAATACTAAAATTTTGTAAGGAGCTTTTACACAAAAGAGCTTTGAGTATTGCTAAAGCCATACCTTGAATCCCTGAGCCTGCATTCCTGAGTCTTCTCAGTTTTATTTTGGTTAAGTCTTGTTGAGTACTTTTGTACTCAGGGTTTGTTGACCCTTGTTGCAGGTGAGCCTCATGAGCAGGTCTGTTTTGGACCTTGCTGCATGACTGTTGTTCCTGTCAATGATGATAAGTGAATGTGTGATCCTTGGGCAGGATGCTTATTTTGTGTGTTATGTTTGTGTTAATTATGCCACTCCACTACTACTATGGTTTGTAATAATTATCAAACTTAGTTTGTAAGGTTTGAAACAATTGGTTTGTAAATTAAGTTATCATAAGACTTCTGCTATTTTACTCTTATGTATATATTTGAATAAATGTTGTAATACTGCAATGACTCTGTAATGTGATCCTGCTCAGAGATTGTGGATGATTCGGGGTCCCCAAGGACACCCGATAGACTTCTTAAGTTATCAGGAACATATGCATAGTTGTCAAAGGTCATTGGACATTGACAAGTGCATGTGGGTCCTATAATTTAGGAGGTTCTGCCACAGAATGGTATCAGAGCGATCGTTACAAAGTCTTTGTTGTATTGTTTTCCAAAAACTTCAAAATGATTTGGGACAAATAGCTATAACTTGTTAATTTGGTCCAAATTGCTTCTGACTTATCTTATTTCATTCTCACCATTCCTTAATTGATTAAAAAGGTTTTGTGTGGTGGAGTAGTAATCTTATTATGCCCTATATATAAATAACTGTGGTTATGTACCTTATAGCTTTGATGTTTTTGTTCATAAGAACGATTCATGCATCATGATTAATTCACTTGTTACTTCCTTCACCCTGAGTCTGGGTTGGGTAGTGAGTTTGGGTTGAGTTATGTAATCCATCCTGGCTGCTCTTTAGATTTTGATCTAATGGTCTTAATTGGATTAATCTTGCTTCCTACATTATGGCTCGCACCAAGGTAACGCCCCGTAAGTCCGCTGGACCTAAAGGAGTTCCTCGTCACCAGCTTGCCCCTAGAAATGACGGTGCTAGCAGTAGCAGCTCTAGGCCTAATCCTCAGGCAGAGATACAAAGGCTTTCAATAGAGTTAGCACAGGCTACTAGGGATAGAGCCTTGTATACCATCCGGCTAGGCAAGTTAAAGGAGCAATTGAAGTGTAGCACCACCGCTCATAAGAACTGTGAATGTATGTTAGTTCGTATGGTGGAAGGGAGAAATGAGGCTTGGCATATGGAAGATGTAGCTAGAGATAGAACGCATGAGATAGAATTTTATGTAGAAGATTTAGAAGAACATAATACTACTTTGCATGAAGAAGTCCATAGGCTGAGCAACCTCCTAGATCCAAATCATGAACCTCAAGCTGATGCAATGGACCCCGGTGTCATCATTGCTGATGATGATGAACTTGAAGAGGAGGAAGAAGAAGAAGATCCCAAAGAATTAGTGATGGTTGATCAAAGTGATGATGAAGGCAGAAATGTTTTCAACATGGATACTGATCATGAAGTTTGACGTGGTTGAGGAGAAGAGTAGTGTTGTAAAATAGGAGATCTGGTTAAGTTTAGTAGTCTTGTGTGGGTATGGGCTTGTGCTTAAATAAGTGAACCCAGTGTAATGTATTGAAGTAAGCTCATTTATTTCAATAAAAGCTTGTGAGTAAAGTTTGGATTGTTATGAATAGATGCCTCATACTCGTGCTTCAGATATTGCTGGTTCTTCGCATGAAGATGATGGTGTTCCTAAGCCACCACCAGTTCCATCGACTTTAGCTGATGCTATAGCAGCACTGGTCCAGGTGACCATAGAGAATGCTCGACTGCATCGAGAGATAGCTCAGAGTAAACAGAATATGGTGCATAATCAGAATGTGGTGCAAGGAAACCATGGCCACAATCATAACAGGAAAGAGGCTATGTATGTTGATTTTATAGATACAAGACCCCCAGTGTTCACTAAGGCAGATGAACCATTGGAGGCTGATGACTGGCTTCGGACCATGGAGTAGAAGTTTGATCTTATTCCATGCATGGAGATGCAAAAACCTATGTTTGCCGCCCAGCAACTTAGAGGTGCAGCAGGTGCCTGGTGGGCAAATTTAGTGGCTATGCAGCCAGCTGGCATTCCAATAACTTGGGCTAAGTTCCGTACTACCTTCAGAGCTCATTATATTCTAGAAGGGGTGATGGCCATGAAGTTGGATGAGTTCCTTGCTTTGAGGCAAGGGGATCAAATGGTTATGCAATATGTGGGTAGATTCAATCATCTGTCACAGTATGCAACTGAACATGTCAATACAGATGCCAAGAAAAAGAAATGGTTCATGAGAGGTCTGAATACCAAATTACAGACAATGATGACTGCATGTGCCAATGTTACTTATCATGAGGCAGTGAATATTGCAATTGCTTCTGAGGAAAAGTATAGGCAGCATAAGGAGATCAAGAAAAAGAAGAGTGTGCCGACTGGATCCTTTGGTGGAAATCAAAAGAGGCAAAAGATAATCTATCATCTAGTCAACCATTATCATCCTCCTTATCGTCTGCCGCAATTCCAAGCTAGGCAACAGTCAAATGTCTGTCCTGCTATAACTTACCCAAGTGCACAACAGACCAATGCTCCTGGTGGCAATGCTCCAATGTCCCAGGGTCACAATTATTCGTGTTACAATTGTGGAAGGACCAGTCATTTCTCCAGGGAATGTCCATATCCCAGGTAGGCTAATCAAAATTATTAGAAGGCCCCTGCCAATCAACAACAGGGTCAAGCACAGAACAAGAACCGCAATCAGAATGCTCACAAGGGCAAAGATGAGCAGAAGACAGGACGGGTGTTCTATATTCAAGCTGGAGAAATTTTAGAAGGGGAGCAAGTGATGATGGGTATGTTTCGTATCGTTGATCACCCTACTGTTATGCTTTTTTATTTTGGTGCATCTCATTCATTCATCAATAGAACCTTTGTCGTAATGCATGCAATTCCAATTGGGGAAACAAAGGAAAGTTTCTTTATACAGTCGCCCGGGGGACGTCTATGTACTAAGGAAATGGTATATACTAGGTACCCATAAACCTGGGTGGGCATATTTTTCCCACTACCATGATTATTCTCAAGGATCAAGATATAGATGTGATCTTAGGAATGAATTGGATGTATCAGCATAAGGCTATTATAGATGCTTTGCATAGAACATTGAGGGTGAGTTTGCCTGATAGTAGTTCTTAGCTTCTTATCCAACTTCCTACCTTAAGGAGAACAGTGGAAAGAGTTTGTGCAACTTTTGTGAAGGAGATTAGGGATATCCCGGTAGTTTGTGAATTCTCTGATGTTTTTCCTGAGGATTTACCCAGTTTACCACCAGATAGGGATGTTTAGTTTAACATAGAGTTAAAGCCTGGAACAGCTCCGATCTCTCGGAGAGCTTATAGGATGCCTCCAAAGGAATTAGCCAAGTTGAAGACTCAGTTGCAAGAGTTGATTGAGAAAGGATTTATTCAACCTAGTTCATCACCTTGGGGATGCCCTGCAATTTTCGTGAAGAAGAAAGATGAGACCCTAAGGTTATGTGTTGACTATCGTCCATTGAATGAAGTGACCATTAAGAATAATTATCCCTTACCTCGGATAGACTTGCTTTTTGATCAACTGGCCAGAGCCAAAGTTTTCTCTAAGATTGATTTAAGGTCAGGCTATCACCAAATCAAGATTAAGCCTGAAGATATTCCCAAAACGACATTTACCACAAGATATGGATTATATGAATACTTGGTAATGTCTTTTGGTTTGACAAATGCCCCAGCTCATTTCATGTATCTGATGAATTCAGTGTTCATGCCTGAGCTAGACAAGTTTGTGGTGGTGTTTATTGATGATATCCTAGTTTATTCCAAGAACATGAAGGAACATGCAGAACATCTCCGAATTGTCCTGACCCGCTTAAGAGAACATCAACTATATGCCAAGTTTAGTAAGTATGACTTCTGGCTTAAGGAAGTACAGTTTCTTGGACATGTCTTATCAGCTGAAGGAGTTGTTGTTTACTCGAGCAAAGTGAAGGATGTGCTTGATTGGAAACCACCAACTACAGTTCATCAAGTTCAGAGTTTTCTAGGATTGATGGGGTATTACTGTCGTTTTATTCTAGATTTCTCTAGAGCATCAAAGTCCATCATTGAGTTGTTGAAAAACCAAGTCAAGTTTGTCTGGTCATCTGAGTGTGAAGAGGCTTTCTAGACTTTGAAGAGATTGTTAACCACTGCACCAGTATTGGCACAACCTGATATCAAGAAGTCATTTGACATTTATTGTGACACTTTAGGTATTGGTATTGGATGTGTGTTGATGCAAGAAGGTTGAGTCGTTGCCTATGCATCCAGACAACTCAAGCAACATGAAGAGCACTATCCCACTCATGATCTAGAGTTAGCGGCAGTCGTCCGTGCTCTAAAGATTTGGCGACATTACCTGCTTGGTAATATGTGCCATATTTACACAGATCACAAGAGTTTAAAGTATATCTTTACTCAATCAGATTTGAATATGCGACAGAGAAGATGGTTAGAATTGATTAAAGATTATGACTTGGAAGTACATTACCATCCTGGTAAAGCAAATGTAGTTGTAGATGCCCTCAGTCGAAACAGTCAGTGCAATTGTCTAACATTAAGAACAATGGGTTTGACTTTATGCCAAGAGATGGAAAAGTTGAGTATAGAGGTAATTCAACAAGGAAGTTTAACCAATATAACTGTTGAAGCCACTATTCGAGATCAGCTCATTGCTGTTCAGAAAGAAAACAAGGGTATAGCCCATATCAAGGAAAGAGTCAGGAATGGGAAGGCGGAATGCTTCAACATAGATGATGAAGGTGTGTTGTGGTTCAAGAATCGTTTAGTGGTGCCAAAAGTTTTGGAGTTGCGACAGTCAATTCTTGAGGAGGCACATACTACTAGATTATCTATTCATCCGGGAAGTAATAAGATGTACCATGACTTGAAACAAAGGTTTTGGTGGACCAAAATGAAGATAGAAATTGCCTAGTATATAGCAAAGTGTGACACTTGTCAAAAGGTGAAAGCTATACATTTGAGGTCTGCTGGAGAGTTACAGCCATTACCTATTCTAGCTTGGAAGTGGGAGGATATTAGTATGGACTTTATTGTTGGTCTACCCAAGACATCAAAAGGTTTTGACTCAATATGGGTCATTGTAGATCGACTAACCAAGTCAGCACATTTTCTTCCAGTCAAGAGTATATATCCTACTATCCAGTATGCCAAGATGTATCTAGCAAGAATCATGAGTCTACATGGAGTACCAAAGACCATAGTATCAGATTGGGGTACACAGTTTGTCTCTAGCTTTTGGAAACATTTGCATACTTCATTAGGTACCAAACTCCTATATAGTACAACTTATCATCCACAAACCGATGGTCTGACTGAAAGAGTCAATCAAGTACTTGAAGATATGTTAAGGTGTTGTGTCCTTAACTATTCCAAGAAGTGGGACGAATGTCTGCCTTTGGCTGAGTTCTCATACAATAATAGTTATTAGGAGAGCATTAGAATGGCTCCATTTGAAGCGCTCTATGGTCATAGATGCAGAACATCACTGAGTTGGTCTGAGCTCGGAGAGAGAAGATTCTTTGGAGTTGACCTTGTGAAAGAAACAGAAGACAAGGTTAAGCAAATATAAAGTAATTTGAAGATAGCTCAATCCTGGCAAAAGAGTTATGCAGATAAATGACGTAGACCATTGGTGTTTAATAAGGGATATTTTGTATATCTGAAGGTATCACCGATGAAGGGGGTTACCCATTTTGGTGTTAAAGGCAAGTTGGCATCTCGATATATTGGACCATTTCAAATTTTAGAGAGGTATGGAAAAGTGGCTTATCGCTTGAAGCTACCCGAACATCTTTCAGCTGTGCATGATGTGTTCCATGTTTCTCAATTAAAGAAGTGTCTCTGAGTGCCTGAGTAGAATGTTGAGGTTGAAGGAGTGGAACTTGAACCAGATTTGACCTATTCCAAATATCCTATCCGAGTTCTAGATCAGAAAGACCGTGTTACACGAAGAAGGACAATCAAGTTCTACAAGATACAATGGAATCAACATTCCGAAGAAGAAGCTACTTGGGAATCCAAAGATTACTTGCTAGAAAAGTTTCCAGAGTTTCTTGCGTCAGTATAGAGTAATGTTAGTTGTGCTCAGTTGTTACAACATTTGTCTTGTAAAGGGACCTCAGATGTTTTATGGACAGATTTTGTATGTGTTCTCATGACACATTTCCTTTTCCATTATCTACCCTATGGCTTTGAATCTCGGGGCAAGATTTCTTTTAGGGGGAAGGATTGTAACACCTCGGGTGTTTAATTACTAAAACCTGTCATGTCATCATATGCATTGCAAAGCATTTGGTATTTGGGGAAAACTTTGATCTGCATACACTAAAACAAGTTTACCATTATGTGGTATGTTTTGAATTGTATTGTTTGAATCAAGTTCAAAGTTGTTTGGATTTTGAATTTTTCAAGAAAAACTCTGATTTTTTAGTATTTAAATCCTACCATGAAAACTCATTTCAAAATCTAAGCACATTTTGGGGTTGAGCCTTAAAGCAAAAGTGTAGAGCTTGTCAAGTTATACAAAGTTTGTTTTTGGAGTTTTCAAAGTTGTTATGAAAAATTTGATGTAATTTGAAAAGGCGTAATTCGTTAAATGTCCCCTATTTGAATTCAAAAGTTCATTTCAAAATATAAACCGAATTAGGGGGTGATTATAAAAGCAAAGTTGTAGAACTTTGGATTTTGAGAAACTTTTATTTTTTGAGATTTTTGAGTTATACAAATTTGGGAGTAATTTGAATTTTAAAACGGATGGCAATTCTATAATTCTTGTGAACAGTACCACGATAACCGCCCCACCGCCGGCGTTGCTTCTCTGGCCTTCCAGTCACGTCTATGGCCGCCCTCAGCTTCGCGCTGGCATGAGCGGGTCACTGCATGTCGTCTCCTCGCTCTTTTGGTCGTGCTATATAGGTCAGACGCCGTCGTCGACCTTCATTTCTCTCCTCTGTTTCCCGACGCCGCCGCCTCAGCTCCATCGAGCTCACCTCGCCTCCTCAGCGCAAGCCAGTCTCAGCAAAGCAGTGTTCCACCTTCATCTCCTCCTTGCGAACCCATCCCACCAACTATGGTTGCCTGAGTCCATCAGGAACCGCCGCTAGCAGCCTTTCTTCCTCGCGGCTGACATCATCTCCGTCGAGCGCGCTTCGCCGTGGCCAGAGCTCCACGGTCTGTCTCTGCTCGTGCTTGGTATGCCGTCAGCTCTGTCTTGTTCCCGTGATGCTCTATGACCTATTGCTTGCTCGTTTTGCCCACTGCAGTCACTGGAACACTGCCGTCGATGAAGTCTGCTCCGCCGTGATCGCTGTCACCGTCGAACCGCGTCACCGTAGCTTCTCCGGTCTCGTTCTTTGCTCCAATGTGATCGTGGTGAGCTGTTGAACCTTCCCGTGCCTTTTGTTTGATCTCTACCGGCCTTGTTTCACCGACGTAGCACCGCCGTGCTGTTGCATCTGCCATGGCCGGCGTCAGCCCTGATTCATGCTGTAATAGCTTAAGTTAATGCCTTCAATCGATGCACCTAGTCATGGTGATTGTTTTGGTACCTTGGCCGTCGCTGTTGGACTCACCGTCGGCGAGTTAGCGTCGGTCAGCGCCGTCGTCGTCGCGGTCAAGGCCGAAGGTTAGGGATGACAAGTGGGTCCCGTATGTCAGCGACTGTGCAGTTTGAAAATGATTTTTCCTTTTTTAGAATTGAATGAATAGTGTCTATTTTTGTTATTTTTGTGTAGATTTATTTCGAGCTCTAAAAATTATGAAATATTTTGTGTGACCTCTCTATGATGAATATTATTTAGGAAAAATATGAAATAATGAATTACAGTACGTTTTTAATGTGATGAAAATTGCTCAATTAATTAATAAATGGATTTCCATGATTTTTCTAGGCTCAATTAATTATCCAAAAATTATGAAATTTGTTTTGCCACTTACTTATCATGTGATGAATCTTTACTAAAATTTTGAGCTTAATTAGAATAAGTTGATTTATTTCATAATTTTGAAATAAATAATTAATTCATAAAAGCAAATAGTAACCTTTAATGATTTAGGTTTTGTTTGAAATTTTGGATTGAGTGATGACCTTGGGTCATTAGTTGATAATGATCCTTGGCAAGTGATGTATGTGTTATGAAAAAGATTTAGTTAAGCTTGACTTGCAACTGTACCGCGAAGGAAAGTTGTATTTGAATTGTTAATTTTGCATCCATCATCACGCATCATGTTTCGTATCCCGCATCATGTTAAACATGGCATTGTTACTATGTGTAGAGAACGAAGGTGAACACATGGTAGTTAATCAAATTGCGGAGGAGATTAATCCACCTGTTGAGGTCGGATCGGATACTTGTGGAACGTCGCAGGAACCTAACTTTTCCGTCAACGAAGGCAAGCCCCGGATGCATTTAACCCTACCTTGTGTTTTACAAATTTTATCGCTTTTGCTTTTATATACTACATTAAGTGATTAGGAGTCAAGTGAGAACCTAATTGGTGCATTACCAACCTTGTTTTTCCATATCTACCTTGATTACCTGTTTTATTCGTAAATGTCTAGCTATGCTTAGTCATGCTTACTCGGGTGATTACCTGTCACCTGAGAATTTTAAATGGATCTTTGGTTACTTATGTGTCATGAGATATGAGCATGGAAGTAATAAATCTAGACCGGGTGGACTTGGTGTGTGAGAGCCACAAGACATGGAGGTCTTGTGAGCAGCTTCTTTCCACCTATGTCGATTAAGGTTCGTCCGTTGTTGAATTGCATGAGGTGAGACTTTGTAGTACTAACCACATACTCTGGTAAGGCTTAACTTGGCTATTCTATTACAAGAATGGCTATTCACGCACTAGGAGTGGAGAGATGGCGGGAATAGCGTGTACCCATGTGGCAATGGGCTAGATTGGTGGAGTACTGTATTCTCGGGTGGTGTGGACCTGTTCTTATTTTAGAAGATCTGAGGGTAGGTTGATATATGTAAGTCGGGGACCTGCATATGTCGTGTGGTCTGGAACCCCCAGCTGGGTTTAATTGGTTCGAATCGTCGTTGCTCCTCGGTTATGGAGACTCAACTCACTATTCATCATCGTAGTTTAATAACTGAAACTTGAGCTAGATTTGAGAAAGAGTTGGATATGAAGTTCATGATCTCATTATGGATCATGGCAGATTCATATATTGTTCTTATGAAGTTTAAATGTTGAAATACTAAAAATTTGTAAGGAGCTTTTACGCAAAAGAACTTTGAGTATCGCTAAAGCCATACCTTGAATCCCTGAGCCTGCATTCCTGATTCTTCTTAGTTTTATTTCGGTTAAGTCTTGTTGAGTACTTTTGTACTCAGGGTTCATTGACCCTTGTTGCAGGTGAGCCTCATGAGCAGGTCTGTTTTGGACCTTGCTGCATGACTGTTGTTCCTATCGATGACGATAAGTGAATGTGTGATCCTTGGTTAGGATGCTTATTTTGTGTGTTATGTTTATGTTAATTATGCCACTCCACTACTACTATGATTTGTAATAATTATCGAACTTAGTTTGTAAGGTTTGAAACAACTGGTTTGTAAATTAAGTTATCATAAGACTTCTGCTATTTTACTCCGATGTATATATTTGAATAAATATTGTAATACTGCAATGACTCTGTAATGTGATCCTGCTCAGAAATTGTGGATGATTCGGGGTTCCTCGAGGACACCCGACAGACTTCTTAAGTTATTAGGAACATATGCATAGTTGTCAAAGGTCGTTGGACAGTGACAAGTGCATGTGGGTCCTATAATTTAGGAGGTTCTGCCACACGGGCCCCCAGGAAGCGAGTAAAAATCGTATGTCTAGTTGCTACTTGTTAGATTATGATCTCGTTGAGATGGCGAGATGGCGAGTATAAGATGGCTATGCCTATGAGAGTTTTGATGATTACAATAGAGCGGATGGCTAGCTATTTATCTCCGTGGCCTACTTGCCCTACAAGTTACATAGTCGTGCCCTAGTTGGAGTCTTGACGTGATCTTCAGATATCCTTCCTTAAATAGGCGAGTCGCGAACCTTTGGTTTTTCTTCGGTACGGATTCGGTACCTAGCATATCCGGTAGTCGAGAATCCTGGGAGTAGGGCACCGTCACCAGGACTTAACCAAATTTGATTAAGTGCTGAAATGCAAGTTCGGATTCAAATTTAGGGCTCAATTTTTAATGGTTTGGACTTGAATTCATACTCCATGCTTGTCACTAGTGTAAAGCACCTACTTTACACCTCAAAGTTTATTAGAGCATAATTTCAAGTATTTAGGTGAATTTCAAAAATAGAAGGTCACATACTACTTAACACCAGGGGTGTTACACCTGTCGTGGTTGAGACTTTGCAGTACTGGCCACATACTACATATGTGAAAGTCCAACCATGCACTAGGAGTGGAGAGATGGCGAGATTAGCATGTACACATCCTATGAATCCATCATGGAACGGTGCAGGGAGGTGGCGTACTGTGCTCTCAGGTATCATGAACCCTTTCACGTTTTGGAGGATCCGAGTGAATGTTGATATATGTAGGTCTGGGACCTATGTATGTCGTGTTGTAAGGAAACCCTAGCTAGGCCTAATCAATTCGAATCGTCATTGCTTCTCTGACAAGGAGACTCAATCCCCCGATCTTTCATTGCTTCCCTTCCATGGTCTTGCTCGTTGAGCCCCTTCACAAAAAGATCTATTTTTGTGGCAAGCATATCTGTTTCCTTCGCAGTATGCATGCCTTTTGTTGCTTATTTGACCTTTCCTCCCCCCAGCTTTGATTCGACACCATTTTCTCAATGAGAGCCATAGCTCCATTGATGGTGAGGGAAAGAAAGGCTCCTCCAGTAGCAGCATTGATGTGCCCCTTGACATGGGTGTTAACCCATCATAGAAGTTCTGGAGCATGAGCCAATTCTCTATCCCATGGTGCGGGCATGCCTAGATGTAGTCCTACAGCCTTTCCCATGCCTCAGGGATAGTCTGCATGGAATTCTGCTGGAAGTTTGAAATTTCCTTAGGGCATTGGTTTTGCCCATAGGGAAGAATTTTGCGAGGAACGTCGTGGAGCATTTGGTCCATGTGCTGACAGCTTCCTTATCCTTGTAGAACCATTGTTTCAACTTCCCCATGAGGGAGAAGGGAAACAGACGAAGTCTGATGACATCTGGTGCGACATCTTTGATGATGATGGTGTCACATAGCTCAACGAAGCGTTGCATGTGCGTGTTCATGTCCTCACTAGGCAAACCATAGAATGGGTTTGTCTACACCATCGTGATCAGCCTAGTACGGAGTTTGAAATTCTTGTCACCTACATTGACAGCGGGCCCAACGGGCACATTAGCAATAGTAGGGACGGAGAACTCATGGAGTGACTTTTGGCCATAGCGGTAGTAGTTGATGGTGTGGGGTGACTGGTTTGGCTGTGTGAGGAGTGGTAGAAGAAGAAATGGTATGAGACCGGTTCTTCCTTAGGAGTGCCTCCGGATTTTCAATGTAGTTTTCCAATAGAACAAAACCGGTCATACACTATCCTGTTTTCATCCACAATAGGATAAAACAAGCAGAGTTAGCCTGCATAAACAATGGCTACCATACATGGATATTATCATGAACATATCCTACTAGATTCTTTTTAACCAATGCCTTCCCTAGCAACGGCACCAGAAAATGCTTGTTGGCATTTCTTAGCGCAATTACCAAGTATAAAGATAGAATCCATCCCTGGCAATGGCGCCAGAAATGCATGATGGTATTTCTTAGCATCATCACTAAGATTTAGTAAACCTTAGCAATGTCACCAAGAAACACCATTACGATAGTTCTTAACGATTGTAGAAAATATCCACAAGCGCACAGATCTATCGTTGTAGCATTTCACCCATAAGTATTCAAGGTATCATTATTTATATTTTCCTAAAGGAAGGCATGGTGTAAAGATTCTAGTATGGATATGAATAAGATGACATGCTTGTAAAGTGAAACAAAGTTTATAACAGGGGTAAACATGGTATAGTTCAAGATAGTGGACACACACTCTGGTGACCCTCAATGTAGAAGAGAAAGAAAGAATAAAAGAATATTCCTAAGTGGAGCAGGCTTGGTCTAGTATAGCCATGCAAATAATAGTTGATAATCATATAAATTACATGGTTAGAGCTAGACATAAGTGTAAGATCGACGAGAAGATCTCTGGGTACTGGTCTGCTAGCAAGCTAGGGAGACTTTATGAACTCCTATATGAATACTCTAACATGGGGGATTACAAGGGACGGGCAAGGCTGTCACCACCTACCGCATACCCCCTCAACCATGGAGCACCATCACATCCGAAGGTTCCTATATACCCGAGCACCATGCCCGTGTATAAAGAAACTACCCATATCCCCCCAGGACTCTGACCCTACGGATGGACAAGCATAGGACATGGCCAAACCCAAAGGAACAACAAACCACCACCTCAACTTAGCTCTAATTCTAATCATGTCATATGAATGATTAGGCTTAACATTCTACATGTTAAGTTCATAACATAGAAACTATATGCCTATTCATATGTCAAGATCATAACATGAAGACCATACTCTAGTTCAGAAGCAAGACTATATTGGTAAACAAAGGGCAAGACTTTGGAGAAAAGCTTTATCTTATTCATACCAAGATTCTCCAAGGAGTCAAGCCCTCCAAGGTAGCTTTGCCTTGCTCCAAATGACTACTAAAAGTAAAAGAGTACAAGTGCGGAATGAGGTAGAGGCTCCAAATGTTGTGTGTGTTGAGAGGGAGATCTCCCCCTCCACTTATACTACTCTCTACGATGGTTTGGTGGAATATTCGGAGGAGATCCCCTAAGCATCGCCTTCTGGAGCATTAATGGAACCGCCACATGAAGGATGGGCCTGAGTGGTAGCCATAGGGGTGCGGGCGCACCCTGGTGGAGCTACCCCATGACCACCTTCCTCTGGTCGGCTGTTGAGTGGGCCTAGGTTGCTCCCTCGGTGGTTTGGCACCCAAATTGTTTAGGTGAGTGGTCCTTTTTCCTATTCCTTTGCGCGTTTCTGCAGTATGCTTCTCTAGATTGTGGCTTTCGATGTATTTTCCACTGTATTTATATGTAAGTCCTGCAAAATAGTAATCTCCAAATACATGTGGAACTTTATTAATAGTAAAGGTGTATGTGTATAAGTTTGCTTGTTTCTCCCTTTTTGAGTCTTCAATTGGTGGTTGAATTTTGTAGTTAAGGACCGCCAACAGTGGTAGAGGGGATATTTAACTTTTTGCCATCCTTACAGATGGAAGTCCTCCGTTTGGCAACTTTGTGCGTGCTCCTACACAATTGCCATCATAAATAGTGAATCTCCTACGCTTTTGCCACTTTCACTAATGCGGCACGCCAAATGGGCATGCTAGTGTGACAGTGAGCCTAAAAGCCCCAACTTGACACGGGAAAAGACGTATTTACCCCTGATGTTTCTCTCTATATTCGCTGACGCGTGGGCTCCACATGTCAGTTTCTTCTTCAACCTCCAGCCATCATGACGTAACAAGAGGAAGGGAGGAGCTCATGTAGCCAATTCCATCAAGATTGGTTCCGGCGAGCTCGCCATCGTGTCCTGAAGCCGCGGAGCCGCCCTACGCGTTCTTTTGAGACCGGAGTTTGAGAAAAAGCACTCACACACGGCAAAGCTCGCCCGCAGCGGCTCGCCATCACCATGCACCGAGCACTAGCTGGGCGCCGTCGCTGCGTGGTCGGAGCTAGTTGGGCACCTCGCCTAGGCCACTGCGCCTAGGCCATCACGCGCCCAAGTCGTGGGCGACGCGCCCAGGCCATTGTGCGATGTCCCCTCCCCTCCCATTGTTGCGTGGTGATGGTCGAAGGTTGAAAAAGAAACTGACATGTGGGACCCACACATCAGCGAGAAGAGAGAGAGAAACAACAGGGGTAAATACATCTTTTTCCATGTCAAGTTGGGGCTTTATTTGAATTGATTTGGATTTGGATTTTATGGGATTTTGCAAGATGGATGGTTTGGGTAGTTAGGGATAGTCAAGGGTTGCTTTCAAGGCCATTGATCAAGGAATTTTGGAGATAAATCAAGGAGGGATATTTGGTACCAATAAATTCTAGGGCAAACAATTCATACAAATATTCAAACAAGCAATTCAAACATTCCAAACATTTTAAGTGCATATGGTGAGTTTTGATGCAAGTCTTTTGGAAAAGATTATTCAAAAGGGTTTTGTATAAACTAAACTAGTCAAGTTTTAATTTGTTGTAAAGTTTTGAAAAAGTTCAAATTTTTAGTGATTTTTATTATGATGCAAAACAGAGGGTGTTACAGAGTCACGGTGGGGGAGTCGGTTTCCGGTTTTGGATAGGTGGGGGAGGTGTTTTCGAAGTCTACGTGGAAAGTCACGGGGACGTCAAAGTGTTGTTGACGATTTCAGTTTAAATGTTTTAAGTTGTAGAGATATGGGAAAGGATGTCATCACCTTAGACATCAAATACCACGAACGTGGAAAGCAGAGTAGAGCTCGGCCCGGCTCACAACCAATATTCGCCTATGCATCCAGGGAAAGGCGTGCGGCATCCGCACTTGCTTGGCCAAGAAGCGGACGGCGAGGGGCCTACAGGCAACGATGGATGGCCAGGCTTGGGGAAGGTCCTAATCCAAAGCCAGCAGACTTGATTCGGTGGTTGGGGAGGTCAAAAGCTGTGCAAGGAGGCTTTACCTTGGGGCGGATAGGGCAGAGAAATGGTGGTGGTAGCCATTTGTGGTGAACCACGACAGCTCTAGTGTATGAGTGCTAATAGATGAGCTAATTAGGCCGTCAAAGCTAATTTGGACTAACTTTTAGCCCTAACTAGTAACCAACCATATGTTTGAAACATGCTAAGACTTTTTCCAACGTTATTACTAACTCACCAACATTTCAACATCCACGTAAACATATCAACAAAACTGCCTCATGAAATTATTCAAATGATTTTCAATACTTTAAAAATAAAATATCTATTTTATAAGAGAACGGATAAAATGGACAGCCAGTTACAAAGGTTCAATAGACTTTTTCCATAAATCATTATTTGTACCAAACAGAGTATCCAATAACAAATCTTGGCAAGGAAACAAATCTCGAGCCAATATATGCATGATGTCAACAAGCCTCATGAAAACCATCATCTCGAGTCATATACATGCATGCCATCGTACAATACAACAAACCACATAGGCGGAACATGTTAACGTAAAAGGGAAAACCCTGACAATATTCAGAACCCTTTTCAGATCCAACGAAGGCACTCCGTATTTTGTACAGACAATTCGACCACGCACTACATTCCACATCCATTCACCAATTTCTGCGTATTACAATTAGCTTTACGACACTGCATTTCTGCTACCACAAGCAGCGATCTTGTGCCGAAACCATTGAAAACTATGTTTCAACATCCTATATTTCTCATCTGGAGGCCATCGACCAGAAATTCAAGATACAGGATGGCGCCAGCGCAAACCAGCTTATGAAAGCCATTGCTGTGGCTGTCTCGAAACTTGCACAGTGATTCTCTGCACATATGTTGAGATCATTACCAATGAGAACAGTGATTCCTGCTGATGCACATGCTGCACCCAAGGTTAGTGTACCTGTGATCTACGAATAAACATAAAAGGTCATTAAAGGTAGTTCATGAAAGATTGTTCCTTTTACCAAGAAACAAATATACACGACCATAACATAACTTTTTATCTTCTATTGATATTTTTACAACTCTTCAATGTACAGCAAATTATAGATGATTATTCCCTCTGTTTTCAAATATATGCACATTTTTTTGCGCAAACTTGACCAACAATATTTATTCAGTTACTCATTAGTAAAGTGAAAAGAGTACCACTAGATCTGTCATCAAAAGTACTGTAAGTGTGGATTGTATATCTGTTATTTGTACAAATATTCATAGAACAGACGAATAATGAATGAAAAATACAACAGTGTTATATTTTTAGAAAACAGAGGGGGTATTTTACAGAGTATGACCAAATGAAATTACTCACCCCATCTCCGATAGTAAATATACATACAGCTCGGGCATTTCTCAAAGATCGCTTGACAAGAAGTGCATAAATGTCAACAAAAGCTAGCAAAAGGCTCCACAAGCACTGCAAAATGGCTGCTGCGACAAGGTAGCTGGTCAAAAGAAAACCATCAGTCCATTCTGTAGCCAAATAGGTAGACAAATACATATAAATCATCCATTGACAAAAAAAAAGTCTGCATCACCACACAACTCCTAAGAATCTGTTTTGACCACAAACAATGGCATCAGGGGGGCAGAACCCAGTGTGATCACTTAGCATGTGTTTGGTTGAGGGGATGAACGGGGATGGCATGACCTAGAGAGGTGTTTGGTTGTGAGGCGAGCTGGGTTAGGTCTGTCCTCGAGGAGGAATATTCCCTAGATTTGGGGTCACGCCCATCCCTGGCAGAGCAGCGGCACGGCAGCTTTGCACGGCACGGTGGCGAGCGATGCTACAGCAGGCCGGCCCACGCAAGGGCAGTGACGGTGCAGGTCTGAGTCTGGCGCATCAATCGAGCAGCGCGGCGTGCGGCACTGGCAGAGGAACAGCGGACGCGTGGGCAAGCTCCCCCTGGGTTCCTCATCCGTGAGATCTCGGAGCAAGAAGATAAGTCTGAGATAAACAAGTGGACCCAATATGACATGTGGGGCCCACTTACTCCAGCTGCTAACAAAGAGAAAAGGGCATTCATCCCATATTTCTAAATCCCACAAACCAAACAGAAAACAGGTACTATCCCATCCTCCTCAACCAAACAAATAACATCCCATCCCACCACGTCCTCAAACCAAACACAGAAATAGTTTTCAACCAAATGGCAGATTGAATATTTAAATGATGGAAGATCAACTAGAAGCTTAGAAACACAAACATAGGACAGCGAGAGCCAACATGCAGAGTTTCCATTACTCAGCCCTTAAGTATCAAATGATTAGCAAATAAGCCATTAACACCCCTTCAGTCAGGAATAAGTAACTTTTTGGTTGCATGTAGTCAAACATTTCAGTTTGTGCATTCAGTTTTTGCTAGTACAAATTCTATTTGTGCAGAGTTTTGATATTTGAAAATTTATGAGCAAGTTTTTCTTGAGTAATTTCATAAAATCAAAAACCTATAATTTTGTTATGTTTTGTGAACAAATTACAACAAGTAGTTGTGAAGAAGTTGCATTTTGGTAGAGACCGTCAGTGTCCAAAACATCAATATTTGTGACTGAAGGAAATAATTTCAAGATGCTATTGCCATGCTAGCAGATATCACTCAAATTTTAGATAGTTAGCCACTAACCATTCACAAAATCAAAATCTCTCTACAAACCCACAAACTTCAAACAACATAAGCCACTCCAATTCATAAGCTAATCTGCTACCTGGGACAGTGGGATCCCACACCAATCTAAAAATGTTGTTAATGGCACATTAATCTGGATTGGTATCTACTTTATGGTTCTATTTATATAAGAGGGTGAAAAATTTACTTTGGTGATTAAAGTCGAAATTGAACAATTCATTAGAAAAAGGCCAGTTTTCTAACAGTAATATTCCAAATTGTTATGCTAGTTATGAAAACAAAAGAAATAATAAAAGGAAATGAAGTGTCTGATTGTATGTTAAAATGCATATTATAGACCTCAAACATCAAGCATAAATATAATTGTTACTTTACCGTCAGTGTTTGAATTCTGTAATGGTATAACCAAAGGAGTCCATAATATCAAACAAGAGCAAAGAAGTTCACTGAATGCCTTGAAAAAGAAGGATGCACAAATTATTTTCTATTTTCATTTACATGTTAATATCAAACTAGATTAAAGCTATCATCTAAATATGAAGTGGTCATGTTACATTCAAAATGCATGTTCCCTTTCAAAATGAAAACAAATATAACACATGATTACATGTACGCTACTACTCCTTCCATCTGTGAATAAATTAATTCCTAGAGTCATAAGTCAAATATTTTCAGGTTTGAACAAATTTATAGAAAAATATAATAATATTTATGACACCTGAAAGTGCAATCAAGCCTTAATTATGGGTTTTGGTGATAATGACCACGCAATTAAAGAACTAATGAGATTTATTGAGATGACAAGCAGGGAATTATATTCGAGGATGCTACGCGAAACGGAGGAGCCCCCAATTATAAATGTAGATGGCTTCAAACTCAAAGGAGGTTTAAATTCTTTTATATATTGAATTTGAGTATAGGAAAAGCCGTACTATAAAGGGGGGCACAATGTTTAAGCTAATATATGCTACCAAGTGCTCACTTCACTATTAGCCTTGTTGTCTTGCGTGGTGCGGCACTGCCGCATTTGAAGAGAGGCTCACCCGACCCCTTGGTCGCGGGCTCTGGTTCACCCGACCCCTTGGTCGCTCCGGCTCGCCTGACCTTGAGGCCACAGGACTCTGTCTCGCCCGACCCCTTGGGTGCGGTGTCCGTTGAGGGCTGCGGGTATATATACCTTTCCCTTTTCTCTCCAACGGCTATCTGCGATTCAAGTGACCGTTGGGGGGTGGGGGGGTATATATACCTTCCCCTTGCCAACGATAATAAAGAAAATGAAAAACGGCAACCAGCTCTCTTCTTCCTCTCTTCAGCATGTCCAAAACAGAGCAGGAGCTCTATCTCTCACTCCATTGTTGGCCTCAAGCTCTCAAGCAAATCCATTGATTTCCCCTTCAATCCTTGAGGAAAAAGGGTCCCAATTCGATTAGAGAGCAGTTCCATTGATTCCCAAACTCTAAAGAGCACTTAGTTCACGTTTTGGCCAGCGGTTGTGTTTGTTACTCTTGGAGCTTGACTCCTAGCCGGCTAGAGCGTCGCCCGTAGAGCTTGCCAACTTGTGTGGCAGCATCGGGAGGTTTGTAACCATGTCTTGAAGCTAGTAAACCCACCCCTCATCTCAAGAGTTAAGTCTCTTAACTTGAGAACGAGGAAGAGCTAGAAAGCTCTAAGCCTTAGTGGCTAATCTCAACATCAACAACGTGAAGGTAGGCAAGCCTTGATGGCGAGCCGAACTACGGGATAAATCATGGTGTCACCTGTGTTTGATTTACATTACTTGCATGACATATTGTTGTTGAGATGATTTCTAGAGTTTAAGACTAATCTAATTGTGTGTGGTATTCCCACCACTTTCAGCTATCGATCTGTGATCCACTACCCTGCAGGAAGCTAAGAAATTTACCCTATCTAAATTTCGTTGGGTAGATTTTGAACTGTGAACTAATTTCTCATGCAGGTGCAGCAGTGCCGCTGTTTGGTGCGACAGTGCTGCGCTCACAGAACGGCAGTGCCGCGGATGAATTTGACTTCCGTTTGAGTTGATTTTTTACAGGCCTATTCATCCCCCTCTAGGCGTTCCAAAGATCCTACAAGTGGTATCGAAGCACAAGGTTACCTCGTGTGCGCTTCACCGCATGAGGGTGTGTTGTGAAGCCCATCAACGTCGATCTGGAGGACGTTGGGCTTGCATGACACCAACAGCAGTGAGCTTAGTGCCTCTACAGCCATCAACTCCACGCTCCCGCAGCTAGAGGCAACCGATGCCAAAAAAGCTCAAAATGAAGAAGAAAGAAGGGAAGCTAGAAAAGAGAAAAGAGAAGAAAGAGAGAAGAAGGAGCAGGAGCGGTTAGAAGAGAAGAAAGCAAGAAAAAAAGAAAGAAGACTCAAGAGAGAAGCTAGAAGAAAAAAAGAAGCAAGAAAGAAGAAGGAACAAGAAGCAAAAGCCTATAATGCATCTTCAAGTGAGCTATCTAGCAGCTTCGAAGATGGATGATGATGATGAGTCCTACCAAGTGCATAGCAAGAAGGACAAGAAAAGAAAGGGACAAGAAGAATGACGACAAAAAATATGCCGCCGTATCCTTTAGCTATTCTTCTGTCTATGACTAACCATGATCGTAAGTCTTTCATCAATGTGCCCGCGGACAAGTTACCTTATTTTGATGGGACTAACTTTGCCAAATGAAAACACTTGATGAGAGCCTATCTTATAGGTCTTTATCCCGATATTTGAGAGGTTGTTTGTAATGGATTTAAGGCACCGGATGATCCCAAGAATCTAACCATGAAAGAAATGAGAATCATCCACCTCAACGATCAAGCTATTAGTGTACTACTTAGTGCCTTGAATGGTGATGAGTACAACAGAGTGACTGGTGTGGATGTTGCCAAACAAATTTGGGATACTTTACATCTTGCACATGAAGGGGTTGACAAAGTGAAAAAGGCAAGAATTGATTTGTTGATGTCCAAGCTCAACCGATTTGTTATCTTAGATGGAGAAGGGCCACAAGAGATATTTGATATGTTGATGACCATGGTGGACAAGATTAGAGGCTATGGTTGTGATAAGCTAGATGATCACAAAGTTGTAAAGATTATGTTGGAAGCTTATTCACCAAGAAATAAGACCGTAGTAACTCTAATTAGAGACAAGAAGTTTGAGTACTTCACAACAAATGATGTACTTAGGAGGATCTTAACCTTTGACATGCAAAGAGAAGAAACAAATTAAGAGAAAGAAGCTTGGAGAATTGCAAGCAAAGCTAGAAGGCATCAAGATCAATAAGAATGTAGCTCTCAAGGCCAACAAATCAATGCAAACAAGGCTCTACTAGCAAATCCAAGACCAACAAGCAAGCTTCAATTAGCAAGCCCAGAGCAATCAAACAAGTTCAAGAAAGAGTAGAGACCACCTCATCCTCTAATGAGAGTGAACGTGATGATGACCAATATGAAAAAGTGGATGATGTTACTTTCTTTATGAAGAGGTTTCACAAAGGGTTGAAGAAGCAAGGGTACAAGGTAGTAAAGAGAAAGTTTTCAAACAAGAAAAAGAGGAAATGAGACAATTGTTGAAGCACCGATCACTTCATTGCTAAGTGCTCATATGAGATCAAGGAGAACTAGTATAAGAAAGAGAAGGAGGAAAAGGCCGACCAGAGAAAGAGCAAGAAAAACATAGAAGCTCGCATTGGGCATGAATAGGGATTCATCTATTAAAAGCTCAACTGAAGAAGATGAGAAAGTTACAACCATTGCTATCCATGAGCCATCTTCTTCACCAAGACTCTTCACCAACATGTTCGATGATGACTACTACTCCCCTCACATTTGTCTTATGGCAAAAGGTGAGAAGGTAAAATCTAAATCCAAGACCTAAAGCTCCTCCACCTTCATCTCCTAGTTATATCTCTAGTAGTGATATTAGTGATACCTCTAGTGATGAATGAATCTAGTGATGAAGAAATTGATAAATTAACTAATAACTTAGATGGAAAGACCAAATTATTCATCACTAAACTAATGGAGGACTTAGAGAGTGTCCAAGCCGAGCTAGAATCTAGAGAGGAAACTCTTATCCAACAAGAGGATCTCTACATTGCTAGCAAGGAAACTCTTGCATTAGAGAGAAGTGAAGGGGAATCCTTGCATAAGGCCTTGGCCAAAGAACAAGAGGACCATGCTGTCACTAAAGAAAGAAAATATTACTCTTAAGAAAAAGTATTGCGACTTAAATGAAAAGCACAAAACTTGAGCTGCAATATAACACTCTTTGGGATAGCAACTCACATTCCTCTAAGGTAAAGGATGCTTGTACTACTTCCAATAGTCAAGGTTGTGGAAAAATGTTATAATATTGATTTGAATGCTTATTCCACTAACATTCCAAACAATGAAGACAACGAGAAAAGAAATGGCTATGATCGTTGGCAAGAGCTGCTTGAGTGGTAAGGCTCAAGTAAGTGACAAGAAGGCAAATGATTCAAAACTGCCTCAATTCAAGCAAGGGAGACACCCCTCAATCAAGCATGGGCTTAGGGCACACTGTAGGAGCCAAGACAAATAGAAAAAAGATCATAAATGACTATGAGTGTGTCAAGTTTGAGAGGAAGGAAAGAGTTGGTACAGATCAGCCTGCACAGACAGCGGCAGTGCCATAGTCCAGAGCGGCAGTGCTGCAGTGAAGGTCGGCTGTGCCGCTCCCCGCAAAAATGGGAATGCTACCAATTCTGCTCCTGATCAAACTAAGCCCAAAAAAAGGTGTCCCAGCAGAAACAGATTCAGCAAAAGCCAAAGAAATCAGTGTGGGACACTATGAACAAGTATGCCTATCAACCAAAGTTTCAACCACCTCTACAAAGCTTGACTTCGTGTTTTATTTTAAGGAACAACAGCAGTGGAAAAGTGGTTGCCAAATATGTTGGAAAGGAAGCCAACACATATAGGAATACTTCTATTTGGGTTTCTAAATTTCTTGGGACTAACATGCAAGGTCCCAGGTCTAATTGGGGACATAAATCAAGCAACTAAATCTATTTTACAGACATACTCCTCCGGTGGGTCAAGTTGGGTGCTTGATAGTGGATGTACAAATCATATGACCAGGAGAAAGGAGAATGTTCTCATCATATACCCCTGAAGATGGACGCAAATGAAAATATTCTCTTTAGAGAAACTCTAAGGGGAATGCGATTGGTCTCGGTAAAGTTGCTATAACCCTTGAGCATTCAATTACAAATGTTTTACATATTGATTCGTTAGGTTACAATTTATTGTGCGTCTCTCAATTATGCGAGATGGACTTCAATTGTCTTTTTACGGATAAGGGTGTGGAAGTCTTTAGAAATGAAGATTCCTCTATTATCTCTACGGGTCATTTAAAGAACAAGCTTTACCTAGTTGATTTCAACAAAAATAAAGTTAATCTTGAGACTTGTTTAGTGGCAAAATCTAACATGGGGTGGCTTTGGCATCGCCGACTAGCCCATGTTGGGATGAGGAACTTGGCCAAACTTCAAAAGGACGAACACATCTTTGGGCTAATAAATATTCACTTTGAGAAAGATAAGGATATGTAACTGCTTGTCAAGCCAGAAAGCAAATAGGCGTACCTCACCCACCAAAGAGTATCATGACCACGACGCAACCATTGGAGCTCATACACATGGATCTCTTTGGACCGGTCGCCTATCTAAGTATCGGAGGTAACAAATATGGTCTTGTTATTGTTGATGATTGTTCCCGTTTCACTTGGGTATTTTTCTTGTTTGCTAAGTATCAAGTTAGGAGACAAAGTGAAGACTTTTGTTACAAGAGCTCAAAAGGAGTTCGGTCTCCCCATCAAGAAAATGAGAAGCGATAATGGGACCGAATTCAAGAACACCGAAGTTGAGGAGTTTCTTGATGAAGAGAGCATCAAGTATGAGTTCTCAGCTCCATACACCCCTCAACAAAATGGTGTAGTAGAGAGAAAGAATCGGACACTCATTGACATGGCAAGGACAATCCTAGAAGAATGGTGTGACGCCGTCAATACCGCTTGCCATGCCATCAACCGCCTCTACCTACACAAGAAGTTGAAGAAAACTTCATATGAGCTTCTAACCGGTAACAAACCTAAGGTGTCTTACTTTAGAGTGTTTGGGTGCAAGTGTTTCATACTTCAAAAGAAACCCAAAATCTCTAAGTTTGCACAAAAAGTTGATAAAGGTTTTCTTCTTGGTTATAGATCAAATGAGTATGCCTTCTGTGTCTTCAATAAAACCTCCGGGAGAGTTGAGGTTGCGATAGATGTGACATTTGATGAATCTAATAGCTCTCAGGTGAAGCAAGTTGATTCAAGTGTCGTAGGAAAGGAGGATCCACCATGTGAAGCAATCAAGTAATTGGCTATTGGTGATATTAGACCACAAGAAGATGAATTCACTGAAGTGGTGGTTCCTCAAGTTGCTGTTGCACCAATTTCCGTTGACGTACCTGACGCTACACTACAGCAAACATCTGCTTGCAACTCTAGAGCACGGCAGTGCCGCACTTGAGGGCGGCAGAGCCGCACCTACACAGTCAGCAGCAGCTGATTCGACTCCAGCTCGTGGACAAAACCTACAACCCATATTTGAGCAAGATAATGATGAAGATCCAAAAGATGAACAAGAGGTCATTGAGCATCCAAGGCTAAGATAAACAATACAACGGGATCATCCCATTGATAACATCCTTGGGAGTCTTCGAAAAAGGGTAACAACTCATTACATTTAGCAAACTTTTATCAATATTACTCATTTATTTCCTCTTTGGAGCCTCTTAAGGTAGAACAAGCACTTGGAGACCCTGGATTTCGAAAGATGGCCATACAAGATGAGCTCAACAATTTCAAAAGAAATAAAGTGTGGACCTTGGTGGAGAGACCCAACATCAATATCATTAGCACCAAGTGGGTCTTCCGCAACAAGCAAGATGAAAATGACGTGATGACAAGAAACAAGTCAAGATTGGTTGATCAAGGTTTCACTCAAGTAGAGGGCTTGAACTTTGAGGAAACATATACACCAGTGGTAAGACTTGAAACAATCCGAATGCTTCTAGCCTATGCCGCTCATCACAATTTCAAGCTACATCAAATGGACGTGAAGAGTGCATTCCTCAACGGTCGCATTCAAGACCTTGTCTATGTTGAGCAAGACACCGGGTTTTGAAGATCCCAAGTTCCCCAACCACATTTACAAACTCCAAAAGACGCTGTATGAGCTTAAGCAAGTACCAAGAGCATGTTATGAATGCCTTAAGAACATGGAGTCATGTTCGTATCCATTTAGAATAGTCTTCGTTAGGTGAGAGTTTGAGAGTCCATTAAAAACTCTAAATTGTAAAATAATGCTACTATTTGACTCTTTGTGTGTGATATGGACATATATTAATCTATGTTGTCACTTGTGATACAATTGTGCTAGAATGTATATCTTTATATGTATCACATGTTGTGTGGTATCTGTTCTGATCTGTACTGTTACAGCAACTGCGGTAGTGCCGCACCCAACTGCAACAGCAAACCATGTTTTGCATAAACTGTCATTTACATCACGTTTTACATACCTGACAGTATGCAGCACCCCACAGGAGCAAGGATGTAGGGAGAGCCCCATCACTTTCACTAAAATGTGAATCTTGGCTTCTTATGCCAATTTGAGAATTCAATTCTCTATTTATATAATTAGGGGAAGGTTGTGTTGTCATTAATCATGAAAAAGAGGAAGATTTAAAGTGCAATCAACCTTAATTGTAGGTTTTGGTGATAATAACCATACAATTAGAGAACTAATTAGATTTATCGAGATGACAAGCAGGAAATTTATATTCGAGGATGCTACACAAAACGGAGGAGCCCCCAATTATAAATGTAGATGTCTTCAAACTCAAAGAAGGTTTAAATTCTTTTATATATTAAAGTTGAGTATAGAAAAAGGCGTAATATAGAGGAGAGCACAATGTTTAAGCTAATATGTGCTACCAAGTGCTCAAACAACAACGTGCATCTCAGATTCACAGTCAAGACAGTCTACACTTCACTATTACCCTTGCTGTCTTGCGAGGTGCGGCACTGCCGCACTTGAAGAGAGGCTCGCCCGACCCCTTGGTCGCGGGCTTCGTCTCGCCTGTCCCCGAGGCCGTGGGCCCCGTCTCGCCCGACCTCAAGGCCGCGGGCTTCGTCTTGCCTGACACCGTGGGTGCGGTGTGCGTTGAGGGCTGGGGATATATATACCTTTCTCTTTCCTCCACAACGGCTATCTACGATTCAAGTGACCGTTGGGGGGTGGGGGGTATATATACCTTCCCCTTCCTCCCCAACGGTAATAAAGAAAATGAAAAATGACAACAAGCTCTCTCCTTCCTCACTTCAGCATGCCCAAAATAGAGCAAGAGCTCTCTCTCTCTCACTCCATTGTTGACATCAAGCCCTCAAGAAAATCCATTAATTTTCCCATCAATCCTTGAGAAAAAAAGTGTCCTAACTCGATTAGAGAGCAGCTCCATTGATTGCCAAACTCTAAAGAGCACTTGGTTCACGTTTTGGCCAGCGGTTGTGTTTGTTACTCTTGGAGCTTGGCTCCTAGCCGGCTAGAGCATCGCCCATGGAGCTTGCCTACTTGTGTGGCAACCCCGAGAAGTTTGTAACCATCTCTTGAAGCTATTAAACTCACCCCTCATCTCAAGAATTAAGTCCCTCGACTTGAGAACGAGGAAGGGCTGGAAAGCTCTAAGCCTTAGTGGCTAACCTCAACCATGTGGAGGCAGGCAAGCCTCGGTGGCGAGCCGAACCATGAGATAAATCATTGTCACTTGTGCTTGATTTACATTACTTGCATGACATATTATTGTTGAGGTGATTTCTAGAGTTTGAGGCTGATCTACTTGTGTGTGGTGTTCCCACCACTTTCAGCTATCGATCTGTGATCCACTACCCAGCAGGATGCTAAGAAATTTACCCTATCTCAATTTCGTTGGGTAGATTTTGAACTGTGAACTAATATCTCCTGCAGGTGCGGCAATGCCGCTGTTTGGTGCGACAGTGCTGCAGTTCCAGAGATCCTACAACACCAAATGAACAAAATATGAAAATATATTTCATAGTGTATCTAATGATATTAATTTGGTCTCATAAGTCCTGGTACACTTCCCTGTAAATTTGGTCAAATTTAAAAAAGTTTGACTTAGGTCAACTCAAGGAATTAACTTATTCCGGGACAGAGGGAGTAATTGAATTGAACTATCAAAAAAAAAACTCGACCTACAAGGGGTAGGCAGCCCCAGGATATTATGCTTAAGAAGACCTTCTCACCTAGAAGCCCTTTCGCTTGCACTGAACTATCAATTTTTCTCTTCAGATGATTAGGCTAGTGCGATTATCATTGTATTGTAGAAAACATTCCACTACATCTATCATCTACTCCCTCTGTCCCACAAAGAATGCCATTCTCACTTCCCGAGGAGTCAAACATTTTTTAACTTTGACCAACTATATTATATATAAAAGAATATTAATGTTTATAATGCATAACTAGTACCATTAGATGAATTGTTGAATATATTTTCATAATAAAATCATTTAGTGATACAAATGTTGCTAAGTTTTTATAAAGCTGATTATGCATCCCATAATGTCATTCTTTTTGGGACGGAGGGAGTACGTTCCTATTTTAATAACACTAATCCACTAACAAAGGCATAAAAAAGGCCTCTTGCTGAGGCTTCAGGCTCTTCACATCTCTGTGACCTGTTTTCATACAGTGAGAATTCCAAGGGATGCCCAAGACAGGAATATGGTCAACAGCAATACCAGATTTTATCTAACACCAGATCTATCAAAATTGAAGCTGTCAAAGCAACAGTCTAACAAAGCATGGTTTCGTCCCTGCAGAAACATGACCCTGTCCTTGGTTCCAGGACAAGGTTTTTGTGGGATACAAGAATTCCTCATTGCTCTATTAGTCTTGTGTCACGCGCAGGAGCGCTGAAGGCGCGCCGTAGGCACAGTCACCGCGCAGGAAGCACGCGCTGGAAGCACGAGCTGGAAGAAGGCAAGGCCAATCACGGCCTTAGATGTAGCGCTGGAAGAAGGCAAGGCCAATCGAGGCCTTAGATGTAGGAGAAATTACATCCGGGCAGTTAAGGCTATGAGCCTATTTAGTCTTGTACTCTGGACAGGGATAATCAAGCAATAACAATATTCCTACCTCCTAATTCCCTTCTTCAACAATAGGGCGCCGAGGGGTAAAACCTCGCCCAACACCACGGATCGAAGCTACAAACTACATAGCCGAGGTCCAGCTACCCTAGACTTCGACGCCCTTGACATCTTGTGTTTAGAAGATGTTGCCAAACTCATTCTGTTTTTTGAAGCAAAAAAAGCTATTATAATGAATAAGCATAAGGAGCAACACATTCATAGAGACACCACAATCTTCACTTCCAGTTATAATCAGAAATAAAAATGTAGTTCACAAAGTTTAAAGGACCGGTTGAAAACTAGCTTACTGACCAAACTTATCATTTTAAAGGTCAAATGCAGTTTGTTGGAAGCAATCTAGTCCATGGTACAAGATTTGAGAAAGATAATTTCCTTTTCCATGATGAAACAGAAATTGTAAGTGTTACCCTAGCTATCACAAGGGTAAGCTCTGGATATAATTCAATAAAAAACAGCATGCCATCACCTAAACAGTTAGACAAGATAGCATTAATACAATGTAAATAATGAGTAATCTACTCAGAATTGAAACCCAAGGATCGAGAACTGTTCCAATTGAAAAAACATGATAGATTACTGTGATTCATCATTGTTTTTATTAGTCTTCAAATCTTGTATATATATAATATATAATATATAATATATAATATATAATATAATATATAATATATAATATATATATAATATATAATATATAATATATAATATAAAAAAGATGGTGATGCGCTACTCAGTCTGTTCAAACTGAAGAAAACATGCTGACCGATTTATTGCAATGAGGAACACATTTGTGAACACTCACAATCCATAGATTTCGGTTGTAAACACAGAAGCAACTATTAATGTCTTGCTGATTGGTTTCCAGAATATTGGTACAGTTTGTACTGACCTCCTTGTTGGTGTATCTTGCCATGGCCATTGATTTTCCTCCATGGGCCATTAAGGTGACTGATAAAATCGGGAATGGTTTCTCGTGGAGAGGTAGGAAGAATGCAAAAGGTGGTCACTATTTGGTCACCTGGACTAAAGTGTGCCTCCCTAGAGAACTCGTGGTTCTTGAGATTTCTAAGCTCCAAACCCTTGGCTGGTCTCTTAAGATGAGATGGTTGTGGCTAAAAGAAATTGATTCAAGCCAATCTTGGTCTATGTTCCCCATTCATGTTCACAAATCTGTCCACACTTCCTTCTCCATGGCCAGTGGGCAATGGTGCTGGAACCTTATTTTGGCTTGACAAGTGGATTCATGGCCAACAGATAGCTGTTCTTGCACAAGTTTTTTGTTTGTAACGAGAGAAGAGCAAACAAGAGAACTGTTCTTGATCCCTCACTGATCATGCCTGGGTCATCGACATCCAAGGTGCTTTGACAGCAGGTGATATCACTGAATACCTTGCCCTCCGGACATTATTTCTGAGCTGATTTTGCAACCGGTGTATCAGACTCCTGTTTTTGGCAGCTTTCTAGGGATGGGACATACTTGGCAACATCTGCATATGCTGGTTATTTCCAGGGTACTATTTGTTTCAGACCATGGGAGAGGATATAGAAGATTTGGGCACCAGGCAAGTGTAGTTCCTTCATGTGGTTAGTCGCTCAAAACAGGTGTTGGATGGCCAATCGACTGGCAAGATGAGGGGTGCCCCGTTCAGAAAGAAACCCTGACTGTTTCCAAGCTGAAGAGAGCATTGATCTGATCACCTTCTGGTTTCTTGTCGTTGCTCACGAATTTTGGTTCAACCTCCTGCGTGGAGTAGGTCTGCAGCACCTCAGTCTGCAACCAGAGGATTATTTTGATGATTGGTGGGAAGAATCATTGCCGGTTGTAGTGCTCAACTCAGGAAGGACCTCAGTTCTCTGATCATTCTAGGTGGTTGGACCTTGTGGATCCATCAGAATAGGTGCTCAAGTCAGGAAGGTTCTCAATCCAAGTGTAGCTAGGAGTCTTGTTGCTTGCTTAGCAAGGATTTACATCTTTGGAGTCTGGCCAGGGCATGAGGTATTGCTTACCCTCCTTGCCCTTGTGCCAAATGTGAGTTAATTATGTTAGTCGCTGAATTCACACTTTTGGAAGTAGCAGAATTCTTACTCTCATTGAGACAGGATGACACTAGGAGTTGGGACAATTTTTTGGTTTATTTCTCAATGCCATGCCAACCCAAGGGGTTGGGGATACAATTTTCTGGTTTATTTCTCAATGCCATGCCAACCGAAGGGGTTGAGGATACATATTTATAGGCTGCTAGCCAGCCAAGCATATGCCAAGATGCTAGTCTAAGATGATGTCCTAGATGTTAAGATGTTGTCCTCTAGATGCTAGTCTAAGATGTTGTTCTAGATGCTGTCCTCTAGTCTAAGATGTTGTCCTATGCTGTCCTAAAAACACAAAGACCACAACAGCCTCACAAAGACCACAACAGCCCCACAAAGACCACAAAGTCCTTGGCCCAATGGCCGAGCTGGCCGCAGTTGCGGCAGGCGTCGTCTCGTGCTGGCTTGTGCCTGCCGGCGGCGCCGCCCTGGGCGCCTCCGTGGGCATCACCCTCGGCACGTCCTCGCGCCCCGGCCTGGGCGTCTCTGTGCGCCTTACGTGGCTTGCCACGCTTGCGGCCGCCTGTCACGGAAGAAGGCTCCCCCTTCTTCCGGTCACCTTGGCTGGCAAGCCACTGCTCCCGAGTGAGAAGGAGCTTCCCGCCAGTGGTGATGGGCCCCGAGAGAGACTGTGGCTCATCGCTGTCGATGACCTTGAGGCAACCTATCGCCTCCTCGATCGACATCGTGGAGAGATCCAGCAGGGACTCGATCGAGCGAGCCATCTGCTTGTACTTCTCGAGGACGCAGCGAAAGAGCTTTTCGACAGCTCTCTCCTTGCCGTAGGTGTCATCGCCGAACTGCACCATCTTCTGCAATAGAGTGTTGAGACGGAGAGCAAAGTCATCAACGTCCTCACCTGGCTTGAAGGCCAGGTTCTCCATTCCTTGCGAAGTGCCTGCAGTGTGGACTGGGCGCGGTCGCTGCCGATGCGTGCCGCAGCGATGGCGTCCCAAGCCTCCTTGGCAATCCGCTTGTTAGTAAGCGAGAACTGCATCTCGGGTGGGACTGCAGCGATGATGGCATCCAGCGCCCGTCGATCTAGGTCGTAGTCGACGTCGCCGTATCGGACTGCCTCCCACATGTGCCGCACCTGGAGCTTTACCCTCATCACCGCAGCCCACTCGACGTAGTTGGTCTTGGTGAGGGTAGGCCACCCACCGCCGGCACCGACGTCCCTAACAACAGCCTGGAGCCCGTGGTAACCACGGTACCGATCCGGGGAGAGAGAGCCACGCTGCCTGTGAAGGCTGCGCTCTCCATCGACCCGTCGGTACCGATCTGGGGAGAGAGAGCCACGCTGCCTGTGAAGGTCGCGCTCTCCATCGACCCTTCCGCCACCGTTGCCGTGCGCGCCTCCTCCAGGAGCGCCGCCGCCGCGTCCACGCTTGTCTGGGCTGCCGCCGCGCTCGTGGGCGTGCGCGGCTGCCCCAGGAGCGCCACCGCCGTGCGCGCCTCCTCCAGGAGCGCCGCCAGCGCGTCCGCGCCTGTCTGGGCTGCCGCCACGCTCGTGGGCGTGCGCGGCTGCCCACAGCGCCGCCCGCGCTCGCGCTGCCTCCCTCTCTAGCAGCTTGAGGTCCGCGTTGGCGGTGTCGTCAGCGGAAATGGAGCTGCCGATGCTGCCACGCAGAGCCTCGACCTCCGCTGCCACCTCCGCTGCCTCCGCCTCCGCTCTGGCTGCTGCCAGCCTTGACGCCCTTGCCGCCGCCGCAGCGGTCTCTGCCGCCGCTCGCTCGCGTTCCTCTGTCGCGGCAAGTTCGGCCTCCTGCCGACGCCGAGTGCTCGAGGCGACCGAGCGCTGAGACTGCCCTACGGACATGACGCGCTACCGGGGGGATGCTGCGTGGGGAGAGGGTTGCTTCAGACTGCGCGGAGGAGTGAGCAGGAGCGGCCGGAGCTGCTGCTCGCAGCTGGGGCTGTTGTGTGGCTGGGAGAGGAGATGAGCAGGAGATGCTCAGGCTACAGGATAATACGGCTTTGATACCAGTTGTTAGTCGCTGAATTTGCACTCTTGGAAGTAGCAGAATTCTTACTCTCATCGAGAGAGGATGACACTAGGAGTTGGGACAATTTTCTGGTTTATTTCTCAATGTCATGCCAACCCAAGGGGTTGGGGATACAATTTTCTAGTTTATTTCTCAATGCCATGCCAACCCAAGGGGTTAGGAATACATATTTATAGGCTGCTAGCCAGCCAAGCATATGCCACGATGCTAGTCTAAGATGCTGTCCTAGATGCTAAGATGCTGTTCTCTAGATGCTAGTCTAAGATGCTATCCTAGATGTTGTCCTCTAGTCTAAGATGCTGTCATATGCTGTCCTAAAAACACAAAGACCACAACAGCCCCACAAAGACCACAACAGCCAGACTTATCCATAAAATTATACGTGGTTAAGCTGACAGTTGTAATAGGCGCGAATGTCCACCTGAAGACTTGGATGGTGTCAATGTGGGTGTAGGTGTGTGTGGCTTTGTATTACCCCCATTTTCTTCTTAATATAATGATACACAGCTCCTCAGGATATTTGGGGAAAAAAATCACAGAAGCATCCCATCAGTTTCATGGCTGATTAAAATGTGAACTTAGTGAGAAAATTCATCATGGTTACATATTTGCATGTAGTTAGGTGGAGGCACTGTTCAAATAAATGGCCTTTTAGTTTGTTTAAACAGCATTTAAACGGTAAACAAAGGCCACCCATGTCGATTAGGCCCTAAACAGCGAATTAAATGATTGGATTATTAAAAACCATCTAAATAGTATAAACAGAATCAGAGTTAAACATGATAAAATGAGCTAAATGGCCATTTAATTCACCATTAGTCAATTGGGGATTACAACTGCCACATTGGCACCCAGCTAATTAATAACATCGTAAGTATATGAGGTGAAGTGAGATTTAGTTATCCTCCAAAAAATTTTTGGTAGAATACTTATTTTTTGCTACACGTAAATATGTATTCTCCGGTCATCACACACAAGCTCCGCAAACAATTCAGTCAACCACATCACACCATCGCCTAACCCCTTACACAAATAGATTCAATATACCACAAATACGACTACTATGCTCAAAGTTAAAGCGCAAGACTCAAGAAAGCTCGCATGCAGAGAATATTTCCATTTCTAATCCAGGCATACAATGAAACCAAAGAAGTCGGTTCAGATTTCAAAAGAGAGGGGTCCACATGAAAAGATATTTGTTGGACCTGAAGGCGGAGACGGACGGGAAGTCGTTGGTGGACGCCATGACGGCGAGCGCGGCGGCTGCGAAGAAAGCCTGCGCAAGGCGTAGACCAAGCCCTGCAGGTGTCCCAGGCGCCCCAGGTGGATCCTTCATCCGCACCCCGCGCGGGTGCGCGGCGCCCTCCCCCTCCCCCAGGGCCTGCGCCGCCGCGGCCGGCGCCGGCGGCGGCGCTTCCACGGGGTGCACCGCCGGCCGGCTAGCCCACATCGCCTCCGCTTCCGCTGCGCTCGATCAGCAGCAGCACGCCGGCATCTGATCTCTTCGGGGGACGGGTGGGATTGGAAATCGGGGAGCCGGGTTTTGGGAGATTCGCTGTGGGATGGGGGACGGGTTTTTTTTTTACAAGTGGATGGGCGATGAGAGCGGGTTGGAACGAGGAAGAGAATGCTAAGTTCGGCTAAGTCGCGTGTGCTGACGTGGGAGAGAAAAATACTGTAATTGATAAGCCGGCTTCCTTATAATGACAGCCCATCAGAGCTGAAATCAGAAAGAGTAACGGTGAGATATGAAGTGTACGATACATAGAGGATCTTCTACGGTACTACCCATCTCTCTGTCTATATACGCTTATAAAGGTAAATCTTAGTAGATGTTTTATCTCTTTATGCAAGGTATCTATATTATTTTTCACTAAATGTTCCACTAACTTACAATTCTTTCATGCAAGCTATCCATGTCATCCCTTAGGCCCTGTTTGAAATACTGAAATTTTTCTTTGTTCATACGTTTTTCTTGTGAAAATGAATGGATTCCAGTGAAATTCCTGCATAATTCCTATGAAACTCCTGCATTCAAACAAGCCCTTATTAATTACAGAAAATATCAACATCATTTCTATTATGCGCAATACTTTTAATCTTTAATCTATTGACGTAAAGTCATCTTCATATGCTATTTGCTTTATCACCTATCACCTATTTTTATATAATGTGATCAAAGTATTGTACATAATAAAAAATGATGTGAACATATTGTGTAATTAATAAGGGATGACATGGATAGTTTGTATGAAAGGATTGTAAGTTAGTGAAACACTTAGCGGGGAATGATGTGGATACCTTGCATGAAGAGAGAAAACATCTAATGAGATTTAGTTTTATAAGAGTATATAGATTAGCTTATCATTTTTTACCGGATCCGATACAATAAAATAAGATACAAGTCAAATTCATATATATACACATGGTATACAACATTCCATATGGTAATGCTATATATAAAAATAGATTTATTTTTAAGAAAATCATGTGGCAACACGTGGGGTATGCTTCTAGTTTTTATATTACCTATATTTCGCTTCCAACTGCAGCAATACTACCTAAAATAGGCTACCCAAATTAATCCTCGTAGAGAATGACATGTGGATCCCATATGTCATCATCTATCATGTACTCTTGACCGATGTTGGTTGCTTAGCGCCGACGAGGAGCGTGGCCAGCGGCGACTGGCTGGCTAGAGAGGCATGCGGGGCCAAGGCGGACCTTGGGGTGGCCTCCACGCCACTAGGACAGACCCGTGGGGCAGGGGTTGCTCAGTACCGGGAGGAGCACGGCTGGTAGGGGAGGCACGCTGTTGGGAGGCAAGGAGATGCACCGGCGAGGCATGGCCTTGCCAAGGGACGACCACTGCACCCCGCATCGATGAGTAGGCCATGTGCCGGGGGAACCGTGCCGTGGAACAGGGCCACCCGCAGGCATCCCGGAGTTAGGGAAGGCGTCATCGCTAGGTGCAAGGAAGGCAAGGGTAGGGTGGAGGAGGGCCGGTGGCGGTGGGAGACCTCCAGATCCGATAGGGGCGGGGGGAGGAGAGCCAGCGACGGCCGGGATCAGGATGAGCACGGTTGGCATCGGAAGGTAGACGAGCGTAGGCAGGGGAACCACTGAGCAAAAAAAATAGGTAGCCAGGTCTGTTGGCCCAATAGATGTAGGTAGTTGAAAGCTCTAGTTTGGTTTTGGTTAATTGATAAAACCCTAAGTGCTAACCTAGTTGATCAAGATGATTATGAGATAGGTAGCATTACTCCAAGTGATGAAGCAATGACGAAGATCATGACAATGGTGATGGCATGGTGATGGTCAAATGCTTAAACTTGGAAAAGAAGAAAGAGAAAAACAAAAGGCTCAAGGCAAAGGTATAAAATGTAGGAGCATTTTTGTTTTAGTGATCAAGACACTTAGTGAGTGTGACCACATTTAGGATAGATAGCCATACTATTAAGAGGAGTGAAACTCGTATCGGAATGCGGTTATTAAAGTGCCACTAGATGCTCTAACTCATTGCATATGCATTTAGGATCTAGTGGAGTGCTAACACCCTTAAAAATGTTTGTGAAAATATGCTAACACATGTGCACAAGGTGTTTGTAGGGTTGAGATGGGTTTGGGTCCCTCTCTCCCTCCTGCCAAGCTTGCGAGGTGGGATTCAACGCTTTCGGGAAAATGAAATGTCTATTTTCTATTGTGCCGGATGCAAAATTCTTGGTGGTTGGCACATTTGAGCAAGGGTGAAGTAGTTAGAGTTGAAATGGAGTTGGTCGAAATGATGTTGGCGTCGGTCTACTGACCGGACACTGGGTCACTCAGCGACCGGACGCTGAAAGGCTGCGTCCGGTCGAGCTGTCAGACAACACAGTGGCTAGGGTTGAGCACCGGACGCTGGCTGCGTCCGGTCAAGGTGGACCGGACACATCCGGTCGAAAAATATGCCTCGGGGAGCTTACTGGAAATGACCGGACACTGGGGCTTCAGTGTCCGGTCAGTTTTGACCGGAGCGTCCGGTCAGCTTCGTAGCCGTTAAAATCTGACGAACAACATTTGAAGCTGGTGACGCGTGGCGTCCATCGGGCGATCGGACGCTGAGGGCCAGCGTCCGATCAGTATGACCGGAGCGTCCGGTCAGAGCGTGTTTTGCCCAGTGAAGGGGTATAACGGCTCTATTTGATTGGGGCTGTATTTATAGCCCCATGGCCAGCTCATGGGGGAACTCTTGCACATTTTCATTGACATAGCAACCTTGTGAGCTTAGCCAAAGTCCTCCCACTCATCTCCATCATTGATCCATCATCATTGTGAGATTGGGAGAGAATCCAAGTGCATTGCTTGAGTGATTGCATCTAGTGGCACTTGGTATTCGTGTTGCGCTGCGGATTTCGCTTGTTTCTCTTGGTGGTTGCCACCACCTAGACGGTTGGAGCAGCGGTGGAGGATCGGCACGAGTTCGTGATTGTTCGTGGCCATCTCCGGTGATTGTAAGGGGAGTTGTACCTTCTCCGATGGAGTGCCAAAAGGTAACTCTAGTAAATTGCTCGTGTCATTGAGTTACCTCACTTGTGGGTCGGTTCTTGCGGTGTCCTATCGTGTGGACGAGGTTTGTGAAACACCTCTTAGCCGCCGAACCACCAAGTGTTGGTTGACACAATGGGGACGTAGCATGTTGGCAAACACGTGAACCTCAGGAGAAAATCGATTATCTCTTGTCTTTGGCATTCTCCTGGTGATTGGCTATATATTCATCTTGTGATTGGTTCATCCCCTACATGTCGGTATAATCACCTTACTCACTTATTTACATTCTTGCAAACTAGTTGACACAAGCTCTTTAGTGTAATTAGAATTGAGAGCTTGCTTTATTATTTATATCCATCTAGTTGAGCTCTTTAGAGTAGCAAGGTTGAGAGCTCTTAGTGAGTAATTACATAGCAAGTTTGTGTGCCTAAGTAATCATTGCACCTAGAATTGTTGGATAGGTGGCTTGCAACCCTTGTAGAGCTAGAGCAAGTTTGCATTATGCTATTTGTCATACTAATCAAATTGCTCTAGTTGATTTGTAGATTTTTAAATAGGCTATTCACCCCCCCCTCTAGCCATATTAGGACCTTTCAGTAGTGGGAGGGGAAATTTGTTGGACCAACAAAAGTAGGTAGTCTGATAGATTGCCTGTTAAAGTGTGTTTTGTGTTTTTTGTCTTCCACTACCCAAATACAGGATAGGTAGTGGGTTTAGGTATCGTGCTAGAGAAGCTTACCACAATGATGCGGGATTATTAACATTTATTTTACTATTATAAGGATTGGCACTGGCTTAGGCCTTGTTTGAATGTTATCAAATTCACCTCAATCCATATGCGTTGAGGTGGATTGAGGTAGAATTTAGTTTAAATTCCACTCCAACACATGTGGATTGATGCAAATCCGACTACATCCAAACAAGGCCTTAGATAGCATCTTAACAATTGTCACTATATTTTCACCAGAAGTGAAAGAAAACATATACACATTTACCACATTTGCTCACGTGGCATGCCATCCCCTCACCCCAGCGTGCATCCAAGGCAGCAGAGGTGTGTGAAATGTCCTTTATGCCCCTTTCCTCTTCCTACTCCTCAGCGTGGGCCACACTTGCCTCTCTTGCTTGACACAACACACCTCGTGCGATGGGCAAGTCCAACATGGAGTGGAGCCCCACGTGCGAGCACCCGTCCAGGAACCTAGGCCTCTACGGGAGGCCCACAACGAGGACGATGCTAAGGTTGGCCATGAACACAAAACCCTATCTCAGCCTTGGTCTGTGCTAGTACAGCACCACGCCCTGTGAGCGGAGCAATGCTGACATCGAGGAGGGCCTAGCCATGACACACATGGATAGCCTCGTCGTGCTCTTTAAGAAGGGCATGTCGGAGGCCGTCGTGCTCATCTTCATCCTCTTACCCGCATAGGATGGGATTAGCTCGTTGAGATGGACATGGTGGAGGTGGCATGGTGGAGGACGTCTCGCTCATCGATGATGCCTATGGCCTGCTTGCGCATCGTCCGTGTCATCCCCACCGATGCTGGGACAATGACGCGCTCCGCCTCGCGGGGTGCCCTACCAACACAATGCTCATCAACGCGCTTTGATATTGCTCCTCACTACGTGCCTCATCGTCAATGAGCGCCACCACAGCCACTTGTTCTTTGTCATGGGGAGGGGCGGTGCGGGCGCGCTCATGGTAGAGGTCATGGTGTCCTCCGCGCTGTCAAACCAAAGCTTACGAGCCTACATGCGTCGGTCAGTAGCAGCCTGCTACCACACCAACGTCGTATGGCATGGGGGCACCACTAGCATCATAGCCATGGAGAGCCCCATGCCCTCAGTGGTGTGGTGTGCCTTGAAGTCAAGCGGTCATCAGCGTCGTCCCCACAGTACATGGTGCCAGTGCTTGGCCCTAGGAACTTGCTATCCATGATGCCATGGCTGTTGTGCCATATCCCTAGCCCCTAGGAAGTAGGAGCAGAGTAGAGTGCCACGATGATCCATAACGTCATATATGCTCTTTTACCCTTGAAAATAAAGAAGAAATGTCTTAAAAATATGAGTATACGTATCTCCCTATAGCTATCCTAAGTCGTCCATCCTTTAATCTATGGCCTAGGTGAAAGAAAGATGGGAGGGGCATGATGGTCTTTTCGCATGTGGCTGATGACTCAGCATCATGGTGGCTTGCAGGTGTGGCATGCCACATGAGCAAATGTGGTAAATTTGTATCTGTCTTCTCTCACTGCTGGCAAAAATGCAGTGACAACTGTTAAGATGCTATATGAGGAGGTGCCAATCCTTATAATGGTAATACATTAATAATCCTCAATGTTGTGAATAAGCGGTTTGTAAGCTAGTTGAAGCAGTCCATATACACTGTTGACCAAGTTGTAAAGCTATTAGAGCTAAAGCATCCATATATGAATATATGAAGGACAAAGAGTTTCTCCTCCATGGAATGTTGCGAGGCCTTTCAACACTGTCTATTATCAAGGCCTCTAGGGTTCTTCCCCTAGTTTTTGGCCCCTCCCTTGGCTCCTTCAGTGAACTTGCCGTGTGAGAGGGAGGTGGGCTAGCTATTGACGGTGAAAATGTCACACTTTCATATACTCAAAATCACTGTCAATAGCCTCGGATCAAAGGGAGATAAGCATATCATGAGCATATTTTAATAAATAACAAGTTCCCACATAGGGGGGGTCGAATGACCCCACCTATGGGCCAACCAGCCACTCCACATCACCACAATCAATGCCAAGCTTGCTCAAGCTAATCTCCACCCTTAGATGAAGCTTGTGCTTTCTATCAATGGTGGGAGATGAACTAATGTAGATGGGGATCCTGATCTTCTGTTAGGTGATGGTAACTATCGTTGTGGTGGAGAATGACACACCGATCCGGCTTCAGATCGAAAGATCAAACCCTACAATCTTAGCACCACCGCTTCTCTGGTTATCAACCGAGTCACAGACTAGGTTGACCTCGCCAAGAAGGCTAATCCATGCCTACGCAACGAAGAACACAAGCAAGAACAAGAAAGAACGCAACCAAATTACAGATGAATGATTAAACTCACGAAGTTGGGGTCTCACAAACCGATGAACGGTGAAACTGTTCTTGACAGATTAATCTAAGCAAAACCTAAAACCTAATGTAGGTGGTGGCTACTGATTATATAGCCTAAGGGACATCCAAAGATCCCTCTTCATGTCCTAAAGGTGTCCCAACACGTTACAAGGCCCAACGGCCTAAAAGACGACGACGCAGCGCCGTAACAGATTCTAGATGTCAACTTGTTTCGACGATTCCCATTGATTCTGATAGAATTTTGATGTGGGACCACTTCCATTGGTTTCCTTATGAAATTATCTTTCCATCCATATATGGATCATCAAAAACGGAGTTTGTATGAGACCTAGACGTCCAGTTTTACTACACGCTGATCTTGGAGCCCGAGATGGACTTGAACTCAAGTTGGACTGGGCCTCCGGCTTGGCTTGGACGTCCTTGCTGGCCTCCTAAGGTGGTGGCCAAGGAGGAGGACGTCCAAGGCCATCTCTTAGGTGTTCTCCATCTTCTTGGGGCGTGCTCCAACTTGGGCCTGGGTCCCAAGGATGTCTAACAAGCCCATGACGACAGTGTAGCTCCCGCCAGAAATAGCGACAGAATATATTAGTGATTTGGAGGCCTTGCTGACGTGATATTGAGATGGAACTAGATCTATTTGAAAGATTATCAAACAAGCTTTCCATCAAGTGCTCATTGACCTCGATCGCACTCCAGATGGATGAGTTATGGCCTTCCCAATGAGGCACTGTCGGGCTACCGACGAACCGAAAGTTCAACTTTGATGAACTTCCATTATGAAACACATTTGAACCTACAATCAAATAGTGACATGTACATGTGGAACCAAGTGAATTATAACCAAAGCCACTATGCAAATGTAGGAACGAGTGCACCTTATAATCATTGTTCGTATCCGAAGGTGCCATGTCCTCATCATCCTCCCCTTCTTGACAACAAACCTGTCCTCGGTTTGAGCTTAGCTGGTGGACAAGTTGTCGGTAGTAGCCAACATTGCTCCCCTTCTTGAAATTTAACATGTTGCCTCATTACAAAACTTGGGGATTTCGACATGACAACATTATCGCTATTGGTGCCCTCTAGTTGATCATATTTTTGCATAATAAAAGGAGATTTCAGAGTTGAACAAATATAGACACGATGCACCATATGCTCTCCTTTACAATTATATTTGCCAATAAAGTGACACGTACATCTAGATAACCATGGCAATCCTGCACAATTAAATTTCTCCTCCAAACTACTTAGGAGCACATAGTGTCTCAAACTCAATATACCCTAAAGTATTTAGAGAAGACAACAATTTTAGTTCATCTTGTTCAGTGGCAATTGGAAGCAATTATTTATTTTTAGCACAAGTATTTGGTTCCAAAACAAAAGAATCATTCTCATTCACTGGTTGCGGCACATTAATAATCATATCACTATCACATAACTCTTCTCTATTGCAAAGATCAGTAGAACATTCGCCATGTGTCAAAGGTAAATCAATAGAAGATTTTAGTATAGAATTATTAGCATCATTGGTGGAAAAAATTAGCACATCAAGAGAGCTCTTACCTGATACATTTACCTGTTCTTTCTCAGCCACCTTGTCCTCTTTTTGGGATACATGCTGCAAAATATTAGTTTCAACAAGAGGCAAAGCATTATCTCCATTTTGTAAAAATTCAGATTTAGATGACGGTATTGTAACATCTGAAATAGCCCATTCTTTTCTAAAAGGCTCATTTTTTCTTCTCTCTGCTCTCATGAGATCTCTTAAAATTTTAGTAGCAGTCATAGGTATAAAAGTAATTTTTCTATCATTATATCTGAGCAAATATTTATTAATAGTTGTGTTGTGCAAAACATTATTTTAGATATCCATGGCTTGCCTAGCAATAATTGACATGCTTGCATAGGTACTATGTCAAATTCTGCGCTGTCCTTATAAAGGCCAATTGAAAACTCAATATGAGCAATTTCAGTTACCTTTATCTTATCCCAAGAATTTACCCATTGCATGTAATATGGATGTGGATGTGGTTGTGTGGTCAGACCAAGCTTCTCAACCATCTCTAAGCTTGCAAGGTTGTTGCAAGTCTCACCATCAATCATAACACGACAACGTCGTTCCTTCACAACAAAGTATGTTTGGAACAAGTTGTTGAACTAGGTTTTGCTCTGCCTTCTCCATTTGAGAACTGAGCATGCGCTGTGCAAACTCTGTAGTACATGCAGGGAGGTGACTGGTGATGATGTTGTTGTAGCAGCGGAGGAGGAAGGTTGTGTGCATGCTCTAGTGACTGCTTTTGCAATTATTTCATCCATCCTTGTAGTCAGTCGGTCCATGATGTCCTGCATTTCACACTTAAAAAGAAACTCGTTGTTTGGCATTGTTAGCAATCAAAATAAATGCCCTATCAACTATTTATTGGTCAGTGGAATCATACTCTCACACGTCTTACCAAGTTCTTACAAGGTTCTTACCAACGTAAAGCAGTGGACGGTACAACCGGTGGCTGGTTCGAAGATACCTATGAGGGTGTGACACCAAGATTGCAAGGGTCTTTTTCTGTACCGATCTGAAGTATATGTGGAGCTTGAGAGGCACTGCAAAAGAACAAATATGTATATGTGGCACACAAGTCAGTGACAGACAGCAATATTGAATAAATGTCCAGAGCACTTGTCCTAGTTACTGGCCTATATGTGTTCCTATCACTAGTTGTGATAAACAAGAGAGGAAACAAGGATGAAAGGAAACAAGTATCAAAGGTAGCAACGGATGTGAACAAGGCAAAAGGTATCACAAACAATAGAGCTATTGAGTGTTCCTTATGTGCTCCTTTTTGATATCTTCTATTCTCTTTTACTATTTTTTTTTCTTTTATTTTTTGTCCAAACTTTTTTTTCTTGCTTTTGCTCTTTTGATATTTTTTTCTCAGCAAGGAGCACACAAGAATAAGCCACAAAAAATTTGAGCTCAATTGAATAAAAGATGTGGCCTATAAAAAATTAGGACTGTGCTCTAAAAAGCATACCAAAACTTGTGGGCCCAGGAACTCAATTTTCCTAATCGAATTTCGCAAATCTAATTTTTGTGAACCCAGCAACGCTGGAATGAAATAGATCTAAAATTTTCCTGGCCCAGTTTCGAGTTCGAATGCAAAAGTTATGACTATTTTAAGGAAGCTACTCGAATCAGGGATGTAGTGGACACAAGATGCAAACCTGATGGTGATACGGAATAGCAGGCGGGTGGAGGTATCAATACAAACTAGAAAAGAACACAATCTAAACCAACAACAAGACTTTGACCTAGGACACAAACTCAACAAAGCGGACTCTAAAACTGAATCATGCAAAGGCTATGGCGCGGATGGTTATAGGATAGGAAACAAATATGGCATTGGACTATGGGATAAAAGCAAAAACACTCGAACTAAGGGTAAGATGCGAACTTGACAGGTATACCTAAAGCTTGATTACCACTTAATGTAGATGGGGATCCCTGATCTTCCGTCAGGTGATGGTAACTATCGTTGTGGCGGAGAATGACACACCAATTCGGCTTCAGATCGAAAGATCAAACCCTGCAATCTTAGCACCACAGCTCCTCTGGTTATCAACCGAGTCACGGACCAGGTTGACCTCGCCAAGAAGGCTAATCCTTGTCTACACAATGAAGAACACAAGCAAGAACAAGAAAGAACTGCAACCAAATTGCAGATGAATGATTAAACTCATGAAGTTGGGGTCTCACAAACCGATGAACGACGAAACTATTCTTGATAGATTAATCTAAGCAAAACCGAAAACCTAATGTAGGTGGTGGCTACTGATTATATAGCCTAAGGGATGTCCAAAGATCCCTCTTCACGTCCTAAAGGTGTCCCAACACGTTACAAGGCCCAACGGCCCAAAAGACGATGACACAGCACCATGATAGATTCTGGATGTCAACTTATTTCGACGTTTCCCATTGATTCTGATGGAATTTTGATGCGGGACCACTTCCATTGGTTTCCTTATGAAATTATCTTTCCATCCATATGTGGATCCTCAAAAACGGAGTTTGTATGCGACCTGGACGTCCATTTTACTACACACTGGTCCTACAGCCCGAGATGGACTCGAACTCAAGTTGGACTGGGCCTCCGGCTTGGCTTGGACGTCCTTGCTGGCCTCCTAAGGTGGTGGCCAAGGAGGAGGACGTCTAAGGCCATCTCTTAGGTGTTCTCCATCTTCTTGGGGCGTGCTCCAACTTAGGCCTGGGTCCCAAGGATGTCTAACAAGCCCATGACGATAGTGTAGCTCCCGCTAGAAATAGTGACAGAATATATTGGTGATTTGGAGGCCTTGCCAACGTGATATTGAGATGGAACCAGATATATTTGAAAGCTTATCAAACAAGCTTTCCATTGAGTGCTCATTGACCTCGATCGCACTCTGGATTTATGAGTTATGGCCTTCCCAATGAGGCACTGTCGGGCTGCCGACGAACCAAAAGTTCAACTTTGATGAACTTCCATTATGAAACATATTTGAACCTACAATCAAATAGTGACATGTACATATGGAACCAAGTGAATTATAACCAAAGCCACTATGCAAATGTAGGAACGAGCGCACCTTATAATCATTGTTCGTATCTGAAGGTGTCATGTCCTCATCATGAACACCCAATGATTGATGGACCCACATGTAAGGTGAACCGACTTCAAATGGAAAATTCTTAGCACATACCCAACAAGGAACCCTCCAAGTGGCCCCACAATAGAGGGAAGGGCCCATAGGCTAGAGAGGGGGGTCGACTGACCCCTCATTTGCTCCATCGACTTCACAACCGACTCTAAGCATGCTGCCATGTGTTGACAGTCGTTAACATCAATCATAAACTATCAAAATGACCTGTGTTTATTCTTAAAATCAATCACCAACATAGGTGTAGTGGTTTAAACTAAGTATTTCCATGAGTTTTGGTGATTCTATGAATGTAGGAGGGTTTATCTAGAAAATGGACCAAGTGGGCCATGCTATCTCAATAAATCAAGTTTATCTGCAACGAAACTGACTCCACTGGGTTCTAATCCACCAGTCCAAGAGTTACCAACAAAGATTGATAGAAAAGGAGCCTAGGGGGTTGGTCTACCCTACTTGTACATCAACCGACCCCATGGCCCCACCAAACATCATGTCGTGATTCGAGGATCCTCCACAGTCTCTAAGGATCAATCTCTACCATGCATTCAAGTTGGTTTGGAATGGAGAGTTGAGATGGAGCCATGCCATGGATTCATGGGCCTACAGGGTGCCAGGTGCCCCCTATAAAAAGGACCCCAAACCCCTTCTCAGAAGAGAAGAGCTCCTAGAAAACTAGAGTATTGGTGTAGCTTAGCTAAGCTAGATCAAGTAGAGTTGGGGTTCTACTCAGATTCTAGATCTAGTCACCGGAGGCTTGGTATAGCCCTTGCATTCTTATATTCATCTATTAATGACTTTGATCTTCATCTATATTATGTTATTAGTTATCATGTTCTTAGTTTGCTTAGATTATATGCTTAGTATAATCGAAGTTATCACTATGTTAATACATAGGATCATAGTGTTGGTATTTTGAGAACCAACCAATAAATTTATCGTCGTGCTGCTCAAGGGATTCAGTGGCTAGCACTAAGAACACAAAGGATTTATATTGGTTTGGGACAAAGCCCTAAGTCCTAGTGCCAGAGACCTACGAGTACGTGTTTCTCATTGCCAAAGTGCTCCAAATGGCTTACAACAGGGGTATGCAAGCTACAGTCCTACTAGTAGGAAGTGTTCGAGGAAGGGGAAGTTGATCATCTAGAAGTCGATCTGGAGCTCCCTCTTCTGGAAGAAGGCCTGGTTCCCCTTATATAGTCATAGGGGCTAGGTTACATGTATAGTAGGGTTCTCCCAGCCCGAGTGGCCAAGAGCCCGAGGGATGGGGAAGCTATCATGCTTGCTAAGCAGTCTGTCTAGTCTTGTCGTCGAGGCATGGTCAGTCTTGAGCTTGCTCCTTATGCCATGTGATGGTGGTACTTGTTGATGCCATACCCCCGGGTATCCTGACTTCTATATTTTTTGCCAATTACTGAATCAGAAGAGACCCGACTAGGCACTGATGGCCCTATTCTGTAACACCTCGGGTGTTTAAATACTAAAACCTGCCATGTCATCATATGCATTGCACATCATTTTGGTGTTAGTGAAAATTTTGATATGCATACATTAAAACAAGTTTACATTTATGTTATATGTGTTGACTTGTATGGTTTGAATCAAGTAAAAATCTTTGTGTTGCTTTGGAATTTCCGAAAACCCTGATTTTCAGTATTTAAAATCTACCCTAAAAACCCAATTCAAAATCTAAGCACATTTTGGAGTTGAGCCTAAAAGCAAAAGTGTAGAGCTTGTCAAGTTGTACAAAGTTTGTTTTTGGAGTTTTCAAAGTTGTTATATAAATTTTGAAGTAATTTGAAAAGGCGAAATGTACTTAAAGTGTCCCCTTTTGATTTTAAACTTGTATTTCAAAATGTAGACATAATTTGGGTATGGTTATTAAAGCAAAGTTGTAGAACTTTGGATTTGGAACAACTTTTATTTTTGGAGATTTTTGAGTTACTATACAAATTTGGGAGTAATTTGGGAAATTAGGCGAGTGGCAATTATATAATTTTGGTGAACAGTACCCGTGGGCGACACCTCACCGCCGGCGACCTTCTTCTGGCTTCCAGTCGCGCCCATGGCCTTCTCCGGCTTCGCACTGGCATGAGCAAGCTGCTGCATGTCATCTCCTTGCTTTTTGGCCAGCTCTACAAAGCTTGTGCCATAGCCGTTCTTCTCTTTTCCTCTCTTATGCTTTTCCCGTCGCCACCGTGCTGCTCCAGCGAGCTCGCACCATTGCCATAGCGCCGTTCCAGTCGTAGCAAAGCCCTTCATCGCTCCACTTGCTCCTTGCGCACCCAGCCAACCAGCTCTCGAAGCTTGACTCCACCGGGAGACTACAGAGCGTGCCTTTCTTCCTCGTGGCCAGCAACACCCCCGTCGTGTGCGTGTCGTCGTGGCCAGCGATCCTCGGTGCGTCTTGGCTCTTGCTCAGCGTAGTTCCTGATTTGCCTTATTGCCATGGTGCTTTATGACCTGTTGATTGAGTCTTTTGTCCACCGCAGCCATCGGAACACCATCGTCGACGTTGCTCGCGCCGCCATGGCTGCTGTGATCGTCGACCCGCTTCACCGCTGCTCCTCCAGTCCATCTTTTGGCTCGAGCGTGTTTGGGGTGAGCTCCTGGTGCTTCCTAGACCCTTAATTTAACCACTACTAGCCTGGTTTCGTCGGCATAGCGCAGCCGCTCCACCATGTCCTCCATGGCCAGGCGTCGAGCTCGGTTTGAGCTGTTATTGATGCAATTGGAGCCACTAATAGGTGCGCCTCGTAGGTGATCACGTTAGTACCCTCACCGTCGCCGTTGATCTCACCGGCGGCGAGAAATCGTCGGTCAAAAGCTGCGGTCAGTCACGGTTGAGCATGGGAAGACGATGCTGACAGGTGGGGTCACCCTGTCAGCGGTTGTTTATGTGAAAATGGAATTTTTCTTTTTCAGAAATGAATGAATAGTATAAGTTTTTGTTATTTTTGTATAGAATTAATTAGAGCTCCAAAAATTATGAAAATTTTTGTGTGACCTCTCTGTGATGTAAAATATTTAGGAAAAATATTAAATGTTGATTTTCAGTACATTTTGAATGTGATAAAATTGCTCTAATTAATTAATAAATGAGCTTCCATGATTTTTCTAGGCTTTGTTTTTTATCCAAAAATTATGAAAATTGTTTTGCCACTTAGTTGTCATGGGATATGTCTTCATAAAAATTTTGAGCTCATTTGGAGAAAGTTGATTTATTTCATATCTTTTAATTAAATAATTAATTCATAAAAGCAAATAGTAAACCTTAATAATTTAGGTTTTGTTTGAATTTTGAATTGAGTGATGACCTTGGGTCATTAGTATAAGATAATTCTTGATACTTAAAGTAAGTGTTTGAGTTTTTGGAAATGTTTAGTAGTTGTTGGTTTGCAACTGTACCGCGAAGGAAAGTTGTATTCGAGTTATTAATTTTGTATCCATCATCAAGCATCATGTTTTATATCTCGCATTATATTAAACATGGCATTGTTACTACGTGTAGTGAACGAAAGTGAGCACTGTGGTAGTCAATCAAGTTGAGGAAGGAGGTTAATCCGTCTGTTGAGGTTGGGTTTGATAATTGTGGAACGTCTTCAGAACCTGACCTTTCCGATCACCAAGGCAAGCCCCGGATGCATTTAAACCTACCTTGTGTTTTACAAATTTATATCGCTTTTGCTTTTCAATACTGCATTAAGTGATTAGGAGTTGAGTGGAAACCTAATTGGTGCGTTACCAACCTTGTTTTTCAGTATCAACCTTGTTACCCGTTTCAATTCGAGAATGCTTATTTATGCTTAGCCATGCTTAGAACGGTACAAGTCGGGTGATCATCGGTCATCTACGAGATATAAATGGTTTCTTGGATACGACTGGTTATTTATGTTATCATGAGATATGAGCATGTGGAGTAATAAATCTAGACCGGGCGAACTCAGTGTATGGGAGCCACAAGACATGGAGGTCTTGTGAGCGGGTTCTTTCCGCCTGTGTCGATTAAGACACGTCCGTTGTTGAATTGCATGAGGTGAGACTTTGTAGTACCGATCACATACTCCGGTAAGCCTTAACTTGGCTATTCTATTACGAGAATGGCTACTCATGCACTGGGAGTGGAGAGATGACGAGAGTAGCATGTACCCACATGGCAATGGGCTAGAATGGTGGAGTACTGTATTCTCGGGTGGCGTAGGACCCATTCTTGTTTTAGAGGATCTAAGGGTGGGTTGGTATATGTAGGTCAGGGACCTGCATATGTCGTGTGGTTGGGAATCCCCAGCTGGGTTTTAATCGGTTCAAATCATCGTTGCTCCTTGGTTATGGCGACTCAACTCATTGTTCATCATCGTAGTTAATAAATGAAACTTGAGGAAGATTTGAGAAATGGTTCGATATGACGGTCATGATCTCAATACGGATCATGGCAGGTTCATATATGATCTTGATCAGAGTTACATGTTGAAATAAAGAATCTTGTTAAAAGAGCTTTTACGCAAAAGAACCTTGTTTATTGCTAAAGCCTTACCTTGAATCCCTGAGCCTGCATTCCTGAGTATTATCTTTTGTTACTTTGGTTAAGTCTTGTTGAGTACTTTTGTACTCAGGGTTCATTAACCCTCGTTGCAGGTGAGCCTCATGGGCAGGTCTGTCTTGGACCAGTGCTGCATGACTGTTGTTCAAGTCGATGATGATAAGTAAATGTGTGACCCTTGGGCAGGGTATTTCCTTTGTGTGTTATATTTTATGTTACTAATACCACTCCACTACTATGGTTTGTAATAATAATCATACTTAGTTTGTGAAACAACTGTTTTGTAAATTAAGTTATTGTAAGACTTCCGCTATTTTACTCTGATGTATATTAATGAATAAACTGTTGTAATACTACAATGACTCTATAATGGGATCCTACTCAGGAAATCGTGGATGATTCAGGGGTTCTCCAAGGACACCTGACAGTCTTCTTAAGTTACTGGGAACATATGTATAGTCGTCAGAGGTCATTGGACAGTGACAGGTGCATGTGGGCCATATAATTTAGGAGGTTCTGCCATAGAGTGGTATCAGAGCGACCATTACAAAGTTTTTGTAGTATTGTTTTATAAAAACTTCAAAACGATTTGGGGCAAATAAATTTAATTTGTGAATTTGGTCCAAATTACTTCTGACTTATCTTAATTCTTTCTCGCCATTCCTTATTTGATTAAAAAGGCTTTGTATGGTGGAGTAGTAATCTTATTATGCCCTATATAATATGAACTATTGTTTATATACTTTAGGAGCTTTGATGTTTAAGTTTCGTAAGGACGATTCATGCATCATGATTAATCCACTTGTTACTTACTTTCCCTCTAAGTCTGGGTTGAGTAGTGTAATCCATCCTTGCTGCTTTTTAGACTTTTATCAGATTGTTTTACTGTTTGAAATCTTGCTTTCTATAGTATGGCTCGTACCAAGATAACAGCCCCATAAGTCTGTTGGACCCAAAGGAGTTCCTCGTCACTAGCTTGCCCCTAGGAATGATGGTGCTAGCAGTAGCAGCTTTAGGCCTGATCCCTAAGCTGAGGTACAGAGGCTTTTAGTAGAGTTAGCATAGGCTACTAGAGATAGGGCTTTGGATGCTATCTAGGTGGGCAAGTTAAAGGATCAATTGAGGTGTCAGCACCACTGCTCATAAGAACTGCGAGCGTATGTTAGTTCATATGGTGGAAGGAAGAAATGAAGCTTGGCATAGAGAAGATGTAGCTAGAGCCCGAGCTCATGAGTTAGAGTTCTATGTAGAAGACTTAGAAGAACATTATACCAATCTGCATGAAGAAGTCCATAGGCTGAATAATCTCCTGAATCCAAATCATGAGCCTCAAGCTGATTGAGCTGCCTTCATATGCTGTTGGATGACACGTACTTGCTCCTCAGCTTCATTGACAAAGTCAATACCAAAGTATCTTCTTTCACCGGGCTCAATCCAATTCAATGGAGTTCTACATTTTCTACCATACAATGCTTCAAATGGAGCCATCTTGATACTTGCTTGATAACTGTTGTTATAGGAGAACTCAGCTAAAGGTAACCATTTCTCCCATGAACCTTTTGAAGATATAACACAAGCTCTAAGCAAATCTTCTAGGATTTGGTTCACTCGCTCTGTCTGTCCTGAAGTTTGCGGATGGTATGTCGAACTTCTGATTAGCTTGGTTCCCAAAGCCTGGTGTAAGTGCTCCTAGAAATGAGCTATGAACTGTGGTCCTCGATCTGAGATTATGGTCCTGGGTACTCCATGTAGTCTCACAATTTGAGAAACGTACATCTCGGCGTACTTCCCCACAGTGATATGTGGTGTGAACTTGGTACAAAATGTGCTGACTTGGTAGACAATCAACAATAACCCATATTGAATCATGACCTTGTGGCGTCATTGGAAGGCCTGTGATAAAGTCCATGCTGATTTCCTCCCATTTCCAACCTAGAATAGGCAATGGCTAAAGTAATCTGGCAGATTTCATATGAATAGCTTTTACTCTACTGTAGTTATCACACCTAGCGATATAGGCTGTGATCTCTTTCTTTATCTTAGTCCACCAAAAATAGGTTTTCAAATCTTGGTACATCTTACTACTACCCGGATGGATAGACAATTTGGACGAGTGAGCTTCATCTAAAATTTGATTCCTTAGCTCACGGTCTTTTGGTACCACAAGTCGGTCCTCAAACCATAAAACACCTCTTTCGTCCAATCTGAAATGCTTGGTCTCTTGCTCTTACATTTTTCTTTTGATGTGACTTATTCCTACATCTGTCTACTGCAGCTCTATGATCTTGCTCTCAAGTGAACAACTGATCATGATATTGTGTAGTTCCACTAGGGTGTAACAAGTTGAATCCATCTTCTAATAATGCTTCTATAGTGTTGCAATGAGACTTTCGACTGAGTGCATCTGCTACTACATTAGCTTTACCCGTATGGTAATGCACTTCTAAATTGTAGTCCTTAATCAATTCTAACCATCTTTGTTGTCTCATGTTCAGCTCTGGTTGGGTAAAGATATACTTGAGACTTTTGTGGTCAGTATATATATGACATATATTGCCCAACAAATAATGTCTCCATATCTTTAATGCATGAACAACTGCTGCAAGTTCTAAATCATGTGTAGGGTAGTTGACTTCATGCTTTCTCAATTGCCGAGAAGCATATGCAATAACTCTTCCTTCTTGCATAAGCACACATCCCAAACCTATTCCCGATGCATCACAAAATACATCAAAAGGCTTTTCAATGTCTGGTTGTGCTAGCATAGGTGCGGTAGTCAACAAAGTTCTGAGGGTGTGAAAAGTTGCTTCACATTCTGGTGTCCATTTGTACTTCTCATCTTTCTGAAGTAGTCTGGTCATAGGCTTAGCTATCTTTGAGAAATCTAGGAATGAAACAAAGATAATATCCTGCTAGCCCTAGAAAACTCCGAACTTCATGAACCGAAGTTGGGGCTTTCCAATCCATGACCTCTTGTACTTTTGATGGGTCTATAGAGATTCCATCCCTTGATAAGATGTGACCTAAGAAAGGTACTTTGCTCAACCAAAACTCACACTTGCTAAATTTTGCATATAGCTTATGCTCCCTCAATCTGGATAAAACAATCCTCAGATGCTCTTCATGATCTGACTCATTTTCTGAATAAATTAATATATCATCGATAAACATGACCACAAACTTGTCGAGCTCGGGCATGAATACCGAATTCATCAGGTACATGAAGTAGGCTGGAGCATTTATTAGTCGAAAGACATAACCAAATACTCAGTATAAGCCATACCTAGTAGAGAAAGCAGTTTTAGGTATGTCCTCCTGGTCTGATCTTGATATGATGGTAGCCTGATCTCAAGTCAATTTTGGAGAATACCTTTGCCTTCGCTAGCTGATCGAACAAGATGTCGATGCGGGGCAATGGATATTTGTTCTTGATGGTCATAGCATTGAGTGGTCTGTAATCTACACACATTCTCAGTGACTTGTCCTTCTTTTTCACAAACAAGGCTGGACATCCCCACTGGAGATGAGCTAGGTTGGATAAGACCCTTGTCCAATAGATCTTGTAATTGAACCTTAAGTTCTGCTAACTCATTGGGTGGCATTCTATAGGGCCTTCTTGGTATGGGTGCCGTACCTGGCACTAACTCGATCTTAAATTCCACATCCCTATCAGGTGGTAGACCTGGCAATTCCTCTGGAAATACATCCGGAAACTCACAAACCTACTGGGATATCACTAAAGTGTGGTGGTTTGGATCGCACAAGCTAAATGTTGGAGTTCAAAATTGCAGGAGAGTGGTACTAGAAAAGCATTCCCTCCTATGGGTTCTCTCAACATAATAGTACGGGTGCTAGTGTCAATAAGAACACCATGTTCCTTCATCCAATTCATGCCTAAGATTACACTTATCGATAACCCGAGCAATATTATCAAATCCGTTGTATACTCCCTCCCTTGTATAGAGATGAGAGCACATTTTTGACTATCTTTTTGGTAGAAATGGTACCCCCTGCTGAACTTATATTATAACCCCCTTTGCTTACTTCAATTATTTCTTGATCATGTCTAGATGCAAATGCTTGACTCATAAATGAATGAGAAGCTCCTAAATCAAATAAAACAATAGCGGGATGCTTATTGACGAGAAACATACCAGCCGTGACAACTTCTCCAGTGGGCACTTCCTCAACAGCGGTATAATGCACGTATCCCTGGACGTGCCCTTGCGTTCGCCTGCCTCTGATTGTTCTAATTTGGGTTGCCATTCTTCTTGGGGTGGGGGCATTCCTTGGCCCAATGATCCCATTTGATTGTAGTTGAAACATGGCTGATTATTCCTAGGTCCGATGGAGCTCCCCTGACTGCTAGTCCCTTTTGGTAAGGCAATAGTGAATGCCTTACGGAATGGTTTCTGTGGCCTGTTATTCTGAGCTTTAGGTGGTGGAGGCCTAAACTTGGTGCAGGTGGACTGAAATTGTGGCCTAGCTATGATAGGCAGCTTTTGACTAGTGAAGATCCAGAGGCACCTGCCTCATATGCCCTCTTGCGACCCTTAGCAACGGCATGCATGTTATTATGGTTTTCTTGGGTCAAAGCATCACTAATAAACTCATTGTACGTGGCACACCTAGAATTGGACCATGGTCTTCATCAGTTTGGTACCCAGACCCCACTTAAAGCTCTCTATCCTTTTCTCTTCAGTATCCACAAAACCTGGAGCAGTATCTGGATAGGTTGTTGAATGCGTGCATATATTCTGTAAGGGTCTTCGTTCCTTGAGTGAGCCTCATAAATTTAGCTGCTTTCATGCGCATTAGGCCTGGGGGAATATGATGTCCCCTAAAAGCCAGCTTGAACTGTTCCCAGGTCACTCACGCATTAGCAGGCAAAGACGACAGGAAATGCGTCCACCAGATCCCTGCTGGTCCTTGTAGCTGATGAGAAGCATACTCAGCTTTTAGATGCTCTATGACCCTTAGCAGACAAAACTTCTACTCAATGGTATTGAGCCACTCATCAGCCTGTAGTGGTTCCTTAGCCACCTTGAAGATTGGATGCTTCGTATCCAGAAATTCCTTGAATGTACTGTGCTGATTTGGCTCAGCCCCTAGTTGATGTGGGTGGCCATGAGCGGTGTTTTGTGTGATGAGGCGCAGAGCTTCTTCCATTGTCCTTTGGCTCCCCAAGAACTGGGCAAAGAATTCCTGAGCGGACGACGGCGGTGGTGGTAAGTCATCATTGTTGCCATCATGGCTGCTACCAGCTCCTAGCACGGGTGCGCATCATCTACGATGTTGCAACAATAAGCGATCATTAGTTGATGCCATAAGATTGCAGACGAATCATAATCATGCCAAACTGAAATTACTGGAGAAAACTCTCAAATTCACAATAAAAACAGAGGCATAACAATTCATTCGCGCAACATGACATCATCAATTTGATCGCTCGTCGGACTCGTAGCACGTTAATATCCAAATCATGAGCTCAGATAGCTCAACTGGAATTAGAGTTTTAACCGCACGTGCGATAGTCATGCAAATAACAATTTACATGAGTTCAAATTACCCATACCAATTCCAAACTACAGGTCCATTACAAATCCAATGATGATATATTAGGCACTTATACTAAATACTACGTGGTCTAATCCTCGTCATGATCACTATCGAGGTCAGAAATAGGACCATCTCCTTCCTCAGGCTCCTACCTCTTCCTCTTCCGATTCTGCTTTCCCCTCCTGCCAGAAGGGCGGTTGTGTGCAGGCTAGTATAGTGAGCTACACCTCGTACCATGGCTGTCCTTCCAGGTACTCATCAATCCAATGATAAAGGGGCAGTTCATGGTACCCCACAAAGTGCAGAACTCTCCACAAGAGGGTAGGTGTTCCAAAACAGTCAGGAAACTTTCACTACCAACAGGTGCTGCCATCTGTACCATCAACATGTACACTTGGTGAGACAAGGCCATAATGGATGAGAGTTACATAATCGAGTAAGAAATTTATAAGGGGAGGAACAATTTAATTATATGAATGGTAATTATCATGATGCATGCTCATTCCGTACGTCCTCACAAACTTAGGAAAAATTTGTTTCTAACGTTAGACACGGTGGCATACACATGTTCTCTCATATATATCATAACTAGTCGAGCTACACATTTCGTTGTTAGTGTACCTGCATAAAATTTCATTTTAGCCCCAAACCCATAATGAAATATGTAGAATGTAAATTTAAATACTTCCATATATGTATACCCATACATATACTTCCGTATCAAGCTACCCGATAATAATTTAAACCCATAATTAAATACGTACCATATACACATGCAAGCATGCATACATAGTCGTACCAAAGCTAACTCTCCTCGACCGCACGATCACATCTTGCGGTCATACACTCATCATCTTACCTTGGTGTAGAGGCATTTGATCCATACATTACCATTCAAGTGAATGGCATTCATACAATAGCACACCGTATGGACGACGAAGTAAAAACCCCCATGTTAGTACTTAAATAGCCACCTAATAGTCCTTAATTTGGGCATAAGGAAAGTGATCATTGACACACTTTAAATTTCAAATACCTATTAATATAACTATTAGTTGCTAGAGAAGGGTTTTTGGAAAACAAAAACTTTTGTTTTAAATACACATGTGACAATTAATGTTAAATCTTGCTCTGATGCCAGCTGTCGTAGAATCGACCAATTTATAAGAGTACAAGTACAATGGCAGCCTGCAAGCGGTCGCACTGTCATACTTGAACCCATATAAACCCGGTAGTCCGTCGAGTACCACGACGGGTCTCGATAAACGATTACAACAACCAAGATCGTACAGGATTCAACATACATGCCACATATTACATAAAGTTCATAGATACATTTTCATCATCAGAGTATGGATAAAAGTTATTACAAACCGAGTTTGATAGATAAAGCGGAAGCAATTACGTTCGAAAATAAAGTTTCCAACATAGTTTGATACAGTGCCAAGTAGGATCACGGTCCACAAAAGCAAAGATAGGGATTAATAAAGAAGCCTGCCCAAGGCTTACTCCTCATCCACAGTGGGATAGAAGCAACTCTTGCAATAACCATGGTACACAGTGCCATCTGCAACAATGGGAAATAAAACCCTGAGTACGAGAAGGTACTCAGCTAGACTTACCCATCATAAACTAGAAATAAATCGACTCCAAGGATTATGCAAGGCTGTATAAGTGGAGGTAACTTGACAACATTTTGCATAAAAGCAATTGACTTAGTTGTACAATTACGATTCCTTTATCAAGTTAATTATAACTATCCATTTCTAGGTTAGCAACTATCCTATGCCAAACATGTGGTATATCAATTTAAAAGCATACAATAGTAACCATAGCAGGTATTGTAATTCCATATTCATCCAAACCATCATGTTCCATAACACAGTTACTACGATGTTGGAGCTAACCAAGTTTCTCACTATCCGGGAGAGACGGAGATTCGAATCGATTTCAACTAGCTGGGAATTTATTCCTAACACAAACCCAGGCATACCGCCTGAAGGCAGCCTTAGGTCACCTTTGGTACAACTCAGTTCCACATTTCGCGGGTTCGTACCGCGCCGCATAATCTGGGACACCAGATGCCAGGACATTCAGGCCTAGCCTACCCTTGGGCTTAGTCTAATCGGCCCCCGGAAGGAGTGCACAATAGAATGGGTCTCGGCCTGAGTTGAGCTACTCGGCTTCGCGGTCGGAACGAGTTATCCGACCAGCTAAGTGATAGGCATGCGTTCAATCTTGTCAGAAGTTCCAACAACAGTACGGTCCTTGGTCGGCACAGACGGAATCACATGAGTCATCCTACGCATAGACTTTGCCTGGCCTCAATTTTCTTTTACCCCATGGTTCTGTTCCACGATAGCAAATATAGCCAACCGTGCTGCGGTATCCACCTATATCTCGCAGGTGATAGGTCATCACCTGACTTCTACCGGTCTAAGCATGGCTAAGCATATATTCGATCCTGGACCTATACCGGTTAAAGGTGTAATATCTGGACAAGGAATATATATGCATCAAGTGGTTTCATTCAACTCTTATAACCTAATGCATCAATCATAAGTACTTAAGTAATCATTTGTAAAATATTAGGAGACTTAGAATGCTCCGGGGCTTGCCTCGTAGAAAGGAAGTGGGGCGGTGGTTAGGACACTCCAGAAGCTCTTTAGGATTCTGCTCTCTGCCTTCGGGAGCTGTGACTTGAGGATTCTCCTGCTGGTCCCCTTCCTCTATCTCGTCGAATTCCAGCAACGTTATTTCTTCCTCTGATCCTAGATGCATGAATATGGCATAAGATATTGCGAATGCATATATGTTAACAAGGGTGGTGTGATGATACATGAAGAATGCATTCTTGCAATTATTCTTATCAGCATGTGGTTTAAGCAACAACAAGTGCATCGCGTTTACTGAGTAGGTGCATATCTCTTCTTGATTAAGCAATTAACTACTTCAACAATTCATCAACTATTTCACAAACAGCAGCTAATATTTTACTCATAACAGGAGTTCTAATTATCCAAATGCAGTGATCCTAGACTTTCTGGAAAGCTTATAAAATTACTTACAACTTTGTTATTAACCATTTTCACAGCAAACATCATTTTTAACATGCAACTTATCAAACTCCAGAATCTATCCGGAATCCTTCCAATTCGCATTACAATGTAACGATACTTCTACTTCATGTAATCATTCAAAGTTTGACAACACAAAGTCTACCACCAGTTTAAGCACACCAAATACACTCAAGAAAATATAATGGTGAAGCCCAAACTATTTATTTAAATGCCTTTATTATTTTATTTAACTACTTAGGTTAAATAATAAATATATATCAAATGTGCATAATAAATTCTTAAAAATTTACAGTGCCTTACTAATGCTACCAAAAGACTACTGTAAAAGTTTCATGCCATTTTATTTAGTAAAACACTCTATACAAAAAGGACAAAGCATAAAGGCTTAAAATAGCATAAATAGAAAACCTTAGGGAAAAGTGTCAAGCAATAGATTTTATATTTTTCTTAGCCCCCTTTTGGTACTAGGATAACCTCCAACAAATTTCATGAATATTGGATTCCTAAATAATTTATGAAAATTCATACAAGGATTACCTATTTATAAAAGAAAAATCTATAACTACAAATCTATGCATGCACTGATCATCAAATTTTTATCAGAGCTCATAACAGTCAAGAATAGCTTACCACAAAAATTTCATAATTTTTGGAGCACAGGAACTCTAGATATAAAATAAACAATTTTGCATGCATTCAAAAACACATTTCAAATCTCCATTTAAATCTTCCAAAATTTCTACTGTAAGTGTCAAGATCATATTTTTTCTAAATACTACACCTCCTAAGGAACATTACCAAATTTATTTCACAATTTTTGAAGCTACCAAATTGGAGATCCAAAAATTACAAAATAGTACAAAATCTGGAATTAATGAACTATCCTATACTCTCACTGTCGCTGACTGGTGGGACCCGCTGGTCAGAGGACCCCACGCGTCATTGACCTGAAACAGGGCAGCTACGCTGCGCGATGGTGGCGTGGCCAAAGCTCGCCGACGGCGAACAATTCCGGCGACGGCACCGACACTGATGTGACCACCAAGACACTACACATCTATTGAACTAACTAAAAGGACCAGTCACCGGAGCTAACGACGACGGTGGCGTCAATGGCGGGGCGGTGGAGTCAGACGACGGTGAGACGCCAGGGCTAGCCATGAAAACTCAATCAAATGCTACGCCGAACATCGACACATGATGACAAAACTATTGCACTCACTATCACTGCTAGAGGTGGTCGGAGATGTCCCGGCCACGGCGTCGTGGTGCGGCGACGAACTCCGGCGAGGTTGCGCGTGGCGCTAAAGCTTTACTGAGCGCCTCAAGCTAGAAGGGCGGTTGCGGTGGGACAGTGGGAGTACTGCAGTGGTGATGGAGTAGCTAGGCGTGAGCTGGTACCATCAACGGTGATGGCGGCGCCCGATGCCGAGGCTGCAGCTGCTGTGGGCATTGCAAACGGCGAAGGAGGAGCCGGGAAAGGAAAATGAAGGCGCGGAAAGGAGCGGGCGAGTGCTGGCGTGTTAAAGGCTCGCTCTGGCTGGCCTGGCCGCACGGGGCAGGGCGTCGATGACGCGCGGCCATCGCTGCCTCCACACGGCGGCCCTGTCCTGGCGACGGTTGGCCACTGCGCCGAGCGATTCAGTTAGTTTAGACTCGCGATGTGATGCCTGACAGCGGGTTTTTTCATTTGAATTATCTCCCGATACAAAGCCGTTCAGTGAATGATTCCAAAACAAAAGTTGTAGTCCTAAGTAACATCTACAATTCTTGTTCAATGAACTCATGCTAATTTGCCACCAAAACTGAGTAAAATCATGACCAAGGTCGGCCTGTCAGCACTGTCGGTGAACTTGACTTAGAAATTTTTTGTTAAGTGTTGAAATTGTTGTTTTGATGATTCTTGTGATCCAATTTCAAACATGTTAGGAGCTGAATCATTCAATGACCCAAAAATAAAAGTTGTTCCTTATATCAAATACTACAACTTTGCTATAGTGACAACCTCCATGCAAGGTCTCTAACACCTAGTTCAAACTTGGTCAAACATGTCACATTTAAAAGATGATACACTTCAAACTATGGCTTAATGACCTATTTACCCCTAACCATGAATATCAAAGTTGTTCATAATGATACTCTAAACATGTTTAAGTAAATTGCAAGGTCATACCATCATTTCATGTATTAGTCACTCATAGTGCTATTTAGTTTAATCACATGAAATCTTAAGTGTTGGTTCTTGAAAGGTGACCATGAACAATGTCCTATTTGCTAACCTAGGTGTTGCTACATGTTTGTGTGACTTACATCCACCAAGTACATGTGTACACTCATGATCATACTGCATATACACATGGAGACATAAATAATGAGAAAAGTTACATATGTTCAAGGAAACATGCGATAACAAGCAAATGTTGCAGATGTTTCAATCCAATGTTTCAATTGTAAATGCTTGTTTATGAATGCTTGATGCTCATGTTCATGTTATGCAAGTCAAGTTATGCAAGGCTAACATCCTGAGGTGTTACACTGTTCAAGGTAAGTGTTTTGTCAGTGGAGTTTGCAGCATCTTCCACTCATTCTTTGGCCGTACGCTAACCTCGTGAGTGCTTTGTCTTCAGCCGAAAGCGTCAGGCGAAAGCACCCGCCCTAGCGCCATGTAAGGCGCTCAAGGTGAACACCAGCTCCATGGCCCGATGGGTGGTGGAGGCGCAGGCCGCCATACAGCGTGGCGCAGCGTCGGCCAGGGCTGACCCGAAGGAGCCGGTCACCCAAGGAGAGGCTACCATGGTAGCCACGAAGCAAGCGGGGGAGGAGGCCCCTACGTCCCACGAGGCCAAGGCCCTAGAGCTAGGTGAAGTCAAGGCGCCTTCAATCGCTGAGGCCACCGAGGGTGAGGTCGAGGCCCCTAGGACCTCTGAGGCTGAGGTGGCGGAGGTCGGGGCTTCTAGGGCTTCCAAAGCCAAGGTGGCGGACGCCGGGGCTCCGAGGACCACCGAGGCTGAGGTGGCGGAGGCCAGCTCAGGCGCGGCAGAGCTAGTGGCCTAGGATGCGGATATGGAGGTGGGGCAAGCTTTGGTACCGCCCCTGGTCCAAGACCCGCCACCATCATAGGAGAGCGCTTGGGAGGTGGAGGTTCATTCAATCTCCTCCGACGATACTTCCCGAGGGAAGGAGGTGGCGGACGCCGAGGCGGCCAGCACCACGGAGCAGCCAACTCTGACTTCTGGCGAGGGAAGCTTGGCCCTTGTCTAGGTACAACCCGAGCCCTGTGGGTGGGATTGCCTACGTGTCTTGTGGCGGAGCCGGGACGACCCTGAGGGGGAGCCTCTATTCGCCCTTGAGGATGTGGCCGAGGGGGGGCGCTGGGGCTCCTTTGAGCAATTCCGCCAGCGCTGTCTAGTCATGGCTGATGATCTACCCGGCGTTGCCTAGGTGCACACTTTCTTTCCTTATGATGTGTCGTCTTTTCTTGAGTTTTCTCGTAGTGCTTGACATCTGTTCTGCCTATCTAGGAGCTTGAGGCTGTCGATGTTTCACCACCGATAGCTTGCCATGGGGGTACCCTGGGGTAGTATGTTCGGGCTTCAGCATATGTAGAACTCGACGGTAAACTGCAAGAGATAGTCGATTTATCCTAGTTCAGGCCCTCGATCGTGGATCGAGTAATAGCCCTACGTCCAGTCGGCGTTAGCCTTTGCGTTGGATTGATTGTAAAGTGTTGTGTTGTACAATTGTTGTCTTGAACCCCCGATCCAAGGAGCCTTGCCCTCCTTTATATAGTCAGGAGGCCTAGAGTCCTAGTCGGTTTTACTAATGAGAGTTCCTAGTAGGATTACAGAGTAGTACTGCTACTAAGATTATAGGAGAAGAATCCTAATTAGACTAGGTCTTCTCTCTTCCTTGCGGGGTATCCCGTGGGTCCCGCACCGACAAGCCCTCGAGCACTTCATGGTTGAGTTCTAGAAGCCTCGTCTTGTTCCTTCAAGTCTCATTGAGTAGGGACAAGCATTGTCTGAGTGCTTCCTTGAGCGAAACCATGTAGCGCTTCATGAGATCTTTGCATGGTGTGTACTTTTTGAAGAAAAAAGTACTCCCATTTGGATGTAGCCCCTGAGCCTCTTGCTGTTTGGCACAAGGAGCTTTGAGGGTCTTTTCTTGAAATCCCCCTGACTCTTGGTCGAAAGGTTTCTGAGCATATACCCATCTTTTTTGTTGAAGAGAGCTCGGATTTAGCTATGTCCAGGTTCTTTTTGTTGAAAAGAGCTCGGATGTGGCTATGTCCGGGTTCTTTTTATCTTGTGGCCTTGAAGTCAGTCTATCTTGAAGAAGTCTTCTGAGTGACATGCGCTTTTTTGAAAAAAGTGCACTCACTGAGTGTAGCCCCCGAGCCTCTTGCTATTTGGAACAAAAAGTTGGAGGGTCTTGAATCTGAGTTGTTTGAAAGAACTGTATATCTTTCCTTTTGCAGCCCCCGAGAGTATATCTGGGTTGTTTTGTTCAGGGAGAACTCGGATGCGAGGTCTTGGCGTATTCTTTGATAGTCTGCTATTGTCAGATGTAGTTTTATGGTGGTGGTTGAGTTTGAATGCCTTATGTTCATGGGTTGTACTATGTTGGTATATTCTTCCGAATATGCTCGTCTTCGAGTACTATTCCTTCTCGCCTGAGTCTTCCATTATTGAGTCCTGTCTTTTCACTGTGTCCTTTGTTAGGCTTATTTCGTTGGTACTCCTAGTCCATGTGCACCGCTCCTTTGATCTATAAATACCCTCCCTGGAGTGCTTGTTTTCATCCATTGAACATTCTATTGAAACCTTCATGGTCATGAACATGGTAGTTTGTGAAGTAGAGCAGCCCCCTAGGCTGTGTTTTGTAGTTCCTGTGTGTCTTGTCGTAGCTGGAGGAAGTCTTGTGATAGGGATTAGAGGTAGGCTAATCCCGCAGCAGCATTGTACCAGGATGTACGTGGCGGTAGTTGGAGGAAGTCTTGTGATGTGGGCTTCAGTTCCTTCATCTAGCAGTTCTAGGTTGATCCTCAGTTGCCTGTCCTAAGACTGTCCGATGCAGATCAACACCATATCCTAGCATCACATCGGTCTTGGGTAGATAGATGCCTATCGGCCTTCTCTGCTCCATGTTGTCCTACCAGTGCTGCTGATTTCCTGCCTTGGGTGCGCTACGTTCGTCCTTTGAAGAAAACAGTGCAGCTGATGGTGGTTTGTCCTTCCAAATAGCAATTTGGGACACATAGTCATTCCAGAGCCTAGCCGTGTCCAGTGTTCCTCTTTGCTACTTTGCTTTTCATGGTACCGAAGTTCGTCGGGTCTTGTAAGATTTGTAATCTTCTATTTTTGAAGTCGCTTGTAATGGAACGAATCTTGTCTTCTGAGTTGTCCTTTACTTTTCTGCTATAATCCCTGTTGTTCATGAGATTATCGAGTTCTTTTCGTAATAACCTGACTTCTTATGTTCCTTGTGAGGTAGCCCTTCTTTTCTTGATGGTTGACGGGTTGTTTTTTGCAGTAATCTGATAACTCTGCCAGTAGTGCTGGATGGATAAGTCTAAAATCTGCCCAGTTGAATTGTACCATTGTGTGGATTTGTGCCCTCCGTCATTTTAGCTGTGTCAGTAAATGGACCGTTGCGTTCTCACATGGTGCTTTAACGAGCCTAGTGGGCTATTTTTATCGCTTGTAAAATCTATTTAAAGACCCTTCATCTTCTTTTTCCTTACTGCCCTTCTCTTTCCTTGAAACCCTAGCTCTCAGACATCCACTATCTCCATTACCGCCGCCAGTCTTAGCACCACCGTCCAAGATTTCTCTTCCCCTAGTTGCTTTTTTGCCTCCGTTAGTACATGGGTAAGAAGAAGGCCACGAGCAAGTCCCTAGTCAACCTTCATGGATGATGGAATCATCACTCTCCATGATTGAGAACCAAGAGTTCATGGCTATGAGGGCTGCCTAGAAGTCCTGGTCGGCTCCGACGACTGATCGAGGATCAGCTTTCGGGAACTCATCAGCGATGGTTTGATCTAGAGTAAGGCCATCACTGAATGGAGAATTCTAGGCGAGCATTGGGTCCCTAGCTCCAGGTCCTGGTGAGATTGTTCTTTTCATCTCCATCATTCATGCTGGACTTTGCCTTCCTAGCCTCCGCCTTTCTTCATCAATTTCTCAACTATTTTGGGATTTGCCTGAATCATCTTGCTCCTAATGTAGTCCTTCACCTTTCTATCTTTGTTCATCTTTGTGAAACTTTCCTTGGAATTCCCCCTTCTCTTTCTCTATTTTGTTACTTCTTTCGCCTGAAACCCCAACCCCACCATGAAGACACCAGTGTTCTTGGTAGTTGTGGGATTCAATTTCGCCAGGGTCTTAAGAGCAAGTTCTTTGACTATGACTTGGTTGATTCTATAAGGGATTAGCATGCCGACTAGGTTTTATGCCACCAATCTGATCCCTTCTCTTGCTGTCCACTCTGGATCTAGTCCCTTGGTTAATGACCGATGGGATAAGAACCCTGTGATGACTACTGAGGTTCAGGCAATCCAGCCATTCCTTGATAGGATCAATATTCTGAAACAGTAGGGCTTGACCGGTTTTGGTATTGTCTCAAGCTTTCTTTGTCATCGAGTTCAGCCTCTAAAGGAGCGAGAGCACCTTGGCTTCGAGTACTCTAGGGCTGAGGATCCTTCACATATGGTCCTAGCCCTTGAGTTGACCGACGAGGAGGTACTCAAGCATCTCTAGAAGATGCTAAAAGGAGCAAGCGTTGTCCTGCTTACTGTCTCTGAGTTCTCTGCCAACAACCCTCCTCCAGCTGTAAGTCATTTTCTCTTCGTTCGGGTACTTTTTGTACTTTTGTTGTATCCATTTTTACTTAACTTTTCCTTGTCTTGTTGTTTTATTCTTTTTCATAGGAATTTGGGCACAACTTTGTTGACCTGATCCCTCTTGATGTCCTCCCTACCATGGTGAGTATTGGGGAGAACCTTGTTGGGGCTTCTATAACCAGTAAGTTCCTAATTGCCACAGTGTTTCCTGGAGTTTCTTCTGGATTTGTTGATGTATATGAAGAATATGTTCCTCGTCCAGTCCCTCGAGGTCCTCGTAGTGTCCCGAAGAGGGGGTGAACGGATGGTTCTTCATCTGGTCTGCCTGCTTCCAAGAAGTCTCACAAGCCAAGTACTCGTCCAGGTACTCCAGTTGTAGCTAGCATGCTCTTAGGTGAGCATATTAATACTCTCTGTCCCTTTGTTTTCTTATTTTTATCTTGAGTCGAGTACTTTTGTTCTTTTTTCAGTGGGTGCCCTGGTGGCCTTGGTCGAGACCAAGGAGGAAGAGGATGATGAAGTACCCCTTATCATGCGGTGGTGAGTTGTTTTCATATTTTCCTGCCGTTGAATTCCTCCTCTTTGTCTTGACTTTTAGTCTTGATCTTTTTATAGTAATCGGACATTGGGTATGGGTTCTTTTGAGGCTCCTATGCTGATTTCTTCTGTAGCTCCGGTGTTGAGTTCTTCGATAGCTCTGGTACCGAGTTACTCTGTAGCTCCGGTGCCGAGTTCTACTAGGGCTCTAGTACCAGCTTCTTCCGGGGCTCCGATACCGGCTATACCGCTCCTGCCACTAAGTGGCGGGGATGTTTTTGCCGCTGTGGTCCCCCCCTACGAGGTCCTCTTTTTGTTTTGCGAAGAAGAAGGTGGCTGGGTGAGTGGATTCTGGCTTCGTCTCTTTGCTTCTGTTCTCCTTTTCTCTGGTTCTCATTGGTGATTTCTTTTATCAACTTTTAGTTCTTCGTCTTCTCTCATTTCTCCAGTCGACTTCTTCTCAGCCCTCTGTTGTGCCACCAAGTACTGAGCCTTAGGACTCAGCAGTGTACTATTAGGTGAAGTGGCTATGGGGGCAACGGAGCTTTCTGGCGATGGTGCTGCAGACTTGGTTGCCTCGAAGGTGACCATGGCCATTGCGGTGGGTCCTTCTAAGGGATTGGCCTTGGCTTCCCGGGAGGTCGCTCTGGCCATGCCTTCTTTGCCTCGGCCGGCCTCTCCTTCTCCTTCTCTTGCCTCCGATGGTCCTGTCTTTTGCTGACTGATGTGGTGTCAGCAGTTTGATGCCACTCATTGACTATCAGAGTTAACTGCTGCCTAGGGAAGCTTATCGACCCTTGCTACTTCTTTTGGAGAAAAGCTCTAGGTAAGTTTTTCTGCCATTCCTTCTTTGGATGTTCACTTTTCTTCTGTCCTTATTCTTTGTTTTTCTTTGTCTCTTTCTGCTCAGTCCTTTTCTCATGATCATACCGGCTTCTTTTTCTCGTCTGAAAACAAGAAAAAGTTGTCTTCTGAAGTGAGCGCCCTGAAAGCTGATCTTGACCTCCTCCGGGCCAAGATGGAGGTTGAGCATCAAACGCATCAGGATGAGGAAAAATCTCTTCGTGCCCAGGTTGTTGAGACCGAAAAGTAGAGGGATGCTGCTTTCTAGGAGGCTCAAAAGAACTCGGAGGCTGTGAAGAACTTGGAGGCCATGAAGAAGGAGTGCAATGGTATTGAGGGTTCTTTTTGTTTCTTTCTGCATTCAAATTCTCCTTTTGCTGACTTGTTGTTTGCTATCTTGTCCAGCTCTTCGGGTTGAAAAGTAGAAGCTCTCGGAGGGTGTTGAAGAAATGAAGACTCTTGTTCATACAAGTCACAACAAGGACGAGGAGGTAATTACTCATGCTGAGGAGGAACTCATGCTTGCTAAGTTGATTAGGCGTGGAGCTGATAGAGATCTTGTGTAGGCCCAAAAAACTATTGAAGACTTGTCTAGGCAAGTTGGCGATGGCTACTGAAAACTGGAAAGCTTTGTGGAAATCCTTCCGTTCAGTAGCCGACAGTTCTCCGAACTCCAGCGGATGATGGGCAATCTTGGGCTTCAGTTGATTCCTCGAATTCCGACTCGTTTCCAAGAGTTTGTGAAGAGGTGCAGCTCAACTGTGTACCAAGAATTTCCTAGCCCAGGTCCGGGTTCTTGCTCTAGTGGCTCCTTTGTCCAAGATAGTAGAGCTAGCTGATAGTCAAGAATATATTGATGCCAGTTGAGAGGATGGAGCCTGAAGTTGAAGACTTAGCTAGTAGAATAGTAGATAATCTTAACATTGTTCTCCCTTCTCCTGATGATGAGGCTTGATGTATTTGACCTTTATGCTCGTGCCTTGTAATATGACATTATACTTCTTTTTGAATGAAGGTTTTTTGTTGATGTCTTCTTTGCCTGGATGCCTTGCTTATTCCTCAGAATGATTTGTCCTGATTGGTCAGAGTTACTAGACTTTGCCGAGTACTTTGTCTTTCTCTCGTCTTTGCCTTGTAAACAATTCTGCGCGCTATCTTGGCAAATTTTCTTGATCTATCGAGTACTTTTCTGCCCATGTAAACAACTCATTATATATAGATCTTTGTGTTCTTGGGTATCTCTAGTGTAGCCCCTGAGCCTCTTGCTATTTGGAACAAGTAGCTAGAGGGTCTTGTCTTGAAATTGCTGTGGTCTATGCTCAGGCTTAGATTTAGTCATTTTGCTTTTTTGTTTCGGGTGTTAGCTTGTTAGCTACCCTCATCGGTGGGCTCAAGCATCTTTTTAGCTATTTTGCTTCGGCCAGGATGCTCAGGCGTATTTTCAGCCATTTTGCTTTTTATTTCGGGTGTTAGCTTGTCAGCTACCCTCATCGGCGGGCTCAAGCATCTTTTTAGCTATTTTGCTCTCGGTCGGGATGCTCAGGCATATTTTTAGCCATTTTGCATTTTATTTCGGGTGTTAGCTTGTTAGCTACCCTCATCGGCGGGCTCAAGCATCTTTTCAGCTATTTTGCTCTCGACATGGATGCTCAGGCGTCTTTTCAACCATTTTGCATTTTATTTCAGGTGTTAGCTTGTTAGCTACCCTCATCGGCAGGCTCAAACTGTCTTTTCAGCTATTTTGCTCTCGGACTAGGATGCTCAGGTGTCTTTTCAGCCATTTTGCATTTTATTTCAGGGTGTTAGCTTGTTAGCTATCCCTCATTGATGGGCTCAAGCGTCTTTTCAGCTATTTTGTTCTCGGCTAGGATGCTTAGGCGTCTTTTCAGCCATTTTGCATTTAAGAAACAACTCGGAGAGAGCCATGAGACATATGTTTGTCGAGAGATAATCATCTTTATTGATCATGAATATTGATGTGTTACAATGATACATAGCGCTATCTTTGTTGATCGTGAACGTTGATCTCTTGTGTCTTGTATACACATTTTCCCTTGAGTTGTTTTTATGCATAGAATCTTCGTAGCTGACTGATGTGCCATGTAATTGTTGACTTCTTTTCCGTCTTCAGTTATGAGCTTGTATGTGCCTGGTCCGATGATTTTTGTGACTATAAAAGGACCTTCCCATGGACTGAGTAGTTTGTGGCATCCGTCGGTTTTTTGTATTCTTCTTAGTACTAGGTCTCCGACTTGTAATGATCGAGACTGGGTATTCTTGTTGTAGTGGCGCCTTAGTCCTTGGAGGTATCATGCTGATTGCAGGGTAGCGTTTACTCTGACTTCTTCTATACTGTCGAGTTCTAATCTTCATGTGTGTTCTGCTTCTCCTTCGTTGTATTGCTCTATCCTTGTTGACGTCTAGATCAAGTCTGCGGGTAGTACGACTTCTGATCCATACACCAGGAAGAAAGGTGAGTATCCGATGGCTCTGCTTACTTGAGTCCATAGCCCCCATACAACCTTGGGTAATTCTTCAATCCATTTTGATCCATAGTCGACTAGTTCTTCATACAGTCTTGGTTTCAATCCAGCTAGTATGAGTCCATTAGCCCTTTCTACCTAGTCCGTTGGCTTCTGGATGTGCGACTAATGCAGTAATCAATGATGAAGCCATAATCCTTGAGCCCAACTTTTGAATTCTGTAGCTATGAAGGGAGAACCCTAGGTCTATGATGATTCGATTGGGCATGCCAAAGTGGTGCATAATGTCTTGGATGAATTCAACTGCTTTGGATGTGCTGTATTTTGCGAGTGGTTTGTATTTCGATCCACTTGGTGAACTTGTCAATTGCTACAAAGATGTACTCGAAAACTGCCCTTTGCTTTCTTGAGAGGTCCTACTTGATCCAAGCCCCAGTAGGAGAAAGGCCAAGCGGGTGGGATGCAGATGAGGTTGTGGGCTTGGCACATGAGCCTATCTTGCAAACATCTGACAACTTTTGCATCTTCTGACGAGTTCTTCTGCGTCTTTCAAAGTGGTTGGCCAGTAGAAACCAGTGCGAAATGCTTTGCCGACTAGTGTTCTTGAAGCGGCGTGATTTCCACAGCAACCTGAGTGTATTTCGTCTAGGATTTGTTTGCCTTCTTCAAATGAGACGCATTTTAGGAGTACTCCTGATGATGCGGCTCTTCTGTATAGCTTGTCTCCTACTAGAATGTAATTCTTGCTTCTAGTGAACGACTTGTGTGGCTTCCTATTTTTCCGCTGGCAACTTATTCTCTTTGATGTAATCAATAAAAACCTAGGTCCATGAAGTGGTGATTACCAAGATCTGGGTGCCTTTTGCTGAGATTTGAGGGGTTATTTCTCTGAGTTGTTTGATAGAGGGGGCTGATAACTCCTCTATGAAAACACCGGGTGGGACCTCTGCCCTGTCTGATCCAAGCTTGGCAAGGACATCTGCTGCAATGTTGGAATCCCGTAGGACATGTAGAATTTCTAATCCTTGGAAATGTTTTTTGAGTTTTCGGATTTCAGCACAGTAAGCACCCATATTTTCTTTGGTGCAATCCCAATCTTTGTTGACTTGGTTGATGACTACTATCGAGTCGCCGTATACGAGTAATCTCTTGATTCCGAGGGTAATAGCCACTCTTAGCCTGTGTATGAGAGCTTCGTATTCTGCTTCATTGTTGGTAGCTTGCCATAATATCTAAAGGACATACTTTAGTTGTTTTCCATCCAGGAGAAATTAGGAGGACGCCCGCACTGGCTCCGCCTAGCTTTGGTGATCCATCAAAGTACATCTTCCAATGATCAAGGATGGCGCTTGACACGGGTTGTTGAATTTCTGTCCATTCGGCAACAAAATCAGCAAGGGCTTGAGATTTAATTGCTTTCCGCGGGGTGAAATCGATGTTGAGAGCCCCGAGTTCAACTGCCCACTTGGATATGCGTCCTATTGCGTCTTTGTTGTGTAAGATGTCTCCTAGTGGGAAATATGTCACCACGGTAATCTTGTGGCTTTCAAAATAGTGATGAAGCTTGCATGAAGTGATCAATAGGGCATAGAGTAGTTTTTGCACATGCGGGTACCAGATTTGTGATTCTGACAGTACTTCGCTGATGTAGTATACTGGGCATTGTACTTTATACACGCGCCCTTCTTCTTCCCTTTCCACTACTATCGCCGTGCTGACTACAGTAGAAGTTGCTGCAATGTATAGCATCATGTCTTCGTCTTTCTTTGGAGGTGTGAGGACTGGTGAGGAGGTGAGGTATGGCTTAAGTTTCTTGAAAGCTTCATTGGCTTCTTCCGTCCACTCAAACTTGTCTGTCTTCTTTAATAGTTTAAAGAAAGGCAACCCTTTTTCGCCGAGTCTTGATATGAAACGGTTGAGTGCCGCCATGCAGCCTATTAGTTTTTGTACATCTTTGACGCTTCAAGGAGGGCCCATCTCTGTTATGGCTCGAATTTGCTTGGCGCTTGCTTCTATTCCGCGATGACTGACCAAGAATCTGAGTAGTTGTCCTAAAGGAACTTCGAATACACACTTGTTTGGGTTCAATTTCCACCTTCACCTTTTAGATTCTCAAAGGTTTGTTTTAAGTCTTCAATCAGTGTATCTGAGTTCTTTGTTTTTACAACCACGTCATCCACATATGCTTCTATGTTTTCGTCGATCTGATCACCAAGGCATGTTTGGATGGCTCTTTGGTAAGTGGCTCCAGCATTCTTAAGTCCGAACGACATGGTCCTATAGCAGTAGGCGCCGAATGAAGTGATGAATGATGTCTTGCTTTGGTCCTGTTCTTTTAATGCGATCTGGTGATATCAGGAATAGCAATCAAGAAAGGATAATAGGGTAGATCCTGTTGTTGAATCAACTATCTGATCAATGCGTGGTAGCCCAAACGGATCCTTTAGGGCAGTGTTTGTTGAGATCTATGTAGTCAACACACATGCACCACTCGTCCGTGTTCTTTTTCTGTACTAGAACTGGGTTTGCTAACCAATCTGGATGGAGAATTTCCCTAATGAATCTAGCTGCCATTAGTTTTGTAATTTCCTTTTTAATTGTTGCCTTCTTGTCGGGAGAGAATCATCGTAGTCGTTGCTTCACAAGCTTGGAGCCTTCATTGACATCAATTCCGTGCTTAGCCAGCTCTCTTGGGACCCCTGGCATGTCGGCCGGCTTCTAAGTGAAGATATCCTTGTTGTCCCAAAGAAAGTTGGTGAGCGCGAGTTCCTATTTTGCCGATAGGTGGGCACTGATGGTTGCCGTTTTTGAGGGATCACCGGTGCCTAGGTCGATTTGCTTGACGTCGGCTTCTTTTGGTGGTGCTAGGATGCTTGGTCTTTTAGCCGGTATCTTTAGTTCTTCTTGGCTTATTTCTGTGGCGATAGTGGCTATTTCTTTTCTTCCATCGTTTGCCTGTGCCTTTGCTGCAATTTGGATTGCCTGTACGTCACAGTCAAATGCGCGCTTTAAATCACTCCGAAGAGAAAGAACACCGTTAGGCCCTGGTATCTTGAGCAACAGGTATGGATAATGCGGTATTGTCATGAATTTTGCTAGTGCTGGGTGCCTGAGGATTGCATGATATGATGAATCGAAATCTGCGACTTCAAACTTGATGAACTCTGTGCGGTAGTTCGAGGGAGTCCCAAAAGTAACCGGTAGAGTGATTTGTCTAAGTGGCATTGCTGCCTTGCCAGGGTACTATGCCATAAAAATGTGTGCTTGTTGGTGTGATCATCCCGGTGAGTTGTACTCCCATCTTCCTTAGAGTTTCTGAAAAAATGATGTTGAGTCTAGCTCCTCCGTCGATTAGTACTTTCGTAACAGTTATACCGGCAATGGTTGGATCTAGAACCAATGGGTAATGGCCTACGTTTCCTATGCTGGTCCATTGGTCTTCTCTTGAAAATTGGATTGGATACTCTAACCAGTTATGATATCTTGGTGTAGCAGGTTCTGCTGCCATGATAGTCCGTAATGCTAGTTTTTCTTGATGTTTGCTTCTAGAATCTAGAACCCCGGCAAAGATTACTGCTACCAGTCCCTCTAGATTTTTGGAATCCCTTGTCTTCATGGTTGTCTCCTTCTTTTTTCTGATTGTCTTCTTTATTGTTTCCCTTGCTATGTTTTTTAGTGTATCTTTTGTTGAAGGTGTAGCAATTTTCGATGGTATGCTTTCCGTTGGGGTGCAAGGGGCAATGTATGTTCTCAATGTCATCATATCTTCTGGGCTTGGTAAATTTCATTGATTTGTCGGCCATTGCTACTGTGTTGTCTAGACCACGCTTTCTCTCCTGATGTCTGCTGTTTTGAGGAATTTGCCTGTCTGGGTTGTCTCTGTTGTTTCTATTTGGGAATCTTTCTCGTGTCTTCTCCTCTGCAGTAATCATCTTTTCCACTGTTTTTCTGAATTCTTCATTGTTTCTTAGGTTTTCTTTGTAGAAGTCTTGAAATTGCCACCTAGCCATGATTTCATGAGAGAAGGCTTCGATTACTTCTCGTTGTGTGATGTCATGTACTTGAGCTCATAGTTCGCCAAATCGTCGATAGTAATTTCTGAGACTTTCACCTCCTTTCTGCTTGAGTCCTTTTAACTCTGCATGGGTGATTGGATGTGTAATAATATCCATGAAATTTTTACAAAAAGCTCTTTGCAAGTCTTCCCAATTTCTTATTGATCCTAGATTCAATTTGTTCAAACCATTGGAGTGGCATGGTTTCTAGGGCTATGAGAAAGAACAAGGTTTTGATGTCATCGTGTCCTCTAGCCAATTCAATCAATTGTGAGTAAATCCTAAGCCATTGCTTTGGTTCAGTCTTGCCATCGTACTTGGAGTGGTTGGACGGCTTGAACTTGTGAGGTAGTTGTATTGAAGCAAGTCTGTTTGCAAAATAGGGGAATCTATTGTGCATTCTGGCTTCTGTATATTCTGATTCTGCTGCCCCCTTCTTGCCAACTGTCGTCTTGGTGAGAGTAGTTCTATGTGGCTATCCTAGTAGGTGCTCTACTTCTGGCCTTTCTTGGTTGCTCAACTCTGTTGTTTTGACTGAGATTTCTTTGGCTCTCTCCATTGTGACTTCCACTTGGTCCAAGTCTTTTGAAAGCAGACTTCCTTTGATTTTGATCTTCCTGTTCATGAGATATTGCCCTTCCGTCGTTTGTCCTAAAGAGTGTTGATTGGAGAAAATCTCAGAGCTAGTTCTTGTTTTTCATTGGGATATGAGGTCGCCCTGAGTTCTTCTAGTGCTTCTCGGATCTTATCATAGGGTGTATTCGCTGCTCAGTCCTTCTTCAACCTCTTGTTCTGATTTCCTTCTATTGTACTTGGCTAGGTTTGATTCATATTTGATCCAAGTGTCCTTTTGCTGTTTAGCATGGCGTTGACTGTCCTTGTTTCAATTTGTTCTTTCTTTCTCTCACTTGCCTCTGACTCTCAGTCTCACCATCGTGCCCCTAGATAAATGGTGATATGTTGGATTCGGACTCATCTGAAGATCTTACGTCGGGCAGCTTCTGGGGGGATCAATGGTGATCGAGGGCGGCGAATCATGAATACTTCTCTAGCGTGAGTTGTTCTATCATCGTCGTTGATTTCCATACTGCCAGAGCTGTTGATAACTTCAGTAGAGGTTTCAAAGTCATAGATCGAATCTCCTTCTTGGTAGGGTAGAATTGCTGTTGTCGTATCGTCGACTAGTTGGGTGCCATCATTCTCAGGAACTGGTACCTAGCCAGTGCATGATGTAGTCTTGAGATGTTATGGTTAAAACAAGACCTTCCTAGGGCTCCCTTTAGCTGCATTCTAAGCATGGGATAAGTGGATCCTTTGGGCCATGTCTGATAAGATGTTGCCATGTTGTGGAATCCAAACAGAAGAGGACCCATCTTCTTTGAAGTATTCTAGGTGTACTTCGAGTAGTATTCTTGACAGGTTGACGTCATGTTTTGGAGCTTTGTCAGAAAAGAACTCGGTTTTCCAAAAGAACTCAGGATAAGACTTTCGTTTCAGGAAGCGGAACTTGAGTTTGGATCAGATGTGTGAAGTCATGGAATCTGAGTTGAGTTGGACATTATGAGCTATGCGAATCTTCGGTTAGCTGATCTATCAGTTATCACCGAAGTGGAAAAGTCCTGATGATGATCTGAATCTTTGAGGAGACTGGCCTTGGAGCTTGCTATTCATCGCCTGCCTGCATAGATCCATGAAACCAAAGATGAAGGTTGATCCCTTTGAGAAGATCATGTTGTCGAGGTCCATTGAGCTCTCGGATGCAAAGTCGCCGAAAGCCCCTACCTGGCGCACCTAGCTATCGATGTTTCACCACCGATAGCCTACCACGGGGGTACCCGGGGCAGTATGTTCGGGCTTCAGCGTATGCAGAACTCGACGGTAAATGCAAGAGACAGTCGATTTAATCCTAGTCCAGGCCCTCGATCAGTGGATCGAGTAATAGCCCTACGTCCAGTCGACGTTAGCCTTTGTGTTGGATTGATTGTAAAGTGTTGTGTTGTATAATTATTGTCTTGAACCCCCGAACCAAGGAGCCCTGCCTCCTTTATATAGTTCAGGAGGCTAGAGTCCTAGTCAGGTTTTACAATGAGAGTTCCTAGTAGGATTATAGAGTAGTACTGCTACTAAGATTATAGGAGAAGAATCCTAATTAGACTAGGTCTTCTCCCTTCCTTGCGGGGTATCCCATGGGTCCCGCACCGATAGAGGCCCGGTCCCTTGGGAAGTCGATGGTCCTCCGGCAGGAGAGGGACGTCTAGGACCAGCTCCGATAGTAGAAGGACCTGCTCGCCAATGCTAATGAGCTTCTATCAGCGCGGAGCATGGAGATGGAGGACCTCTACCTTCGCTGTGCTGATATGAAGGCCGAGGCGACCACGGCTTAGGAGCAGGCTAGTCCCTTTGGTGGCAGTGGATCAAGGAGCTAGGAGGAGGAGTTGACCCGGGTGGCCGACAAGCGGGACACCTTCAGGTCCCGGGCCAAACAAGTGGAGGGCTCTACCAAGGCCATCGCTAGGCAGCTGGGGGTGGAGCAAGGGCACGCACCTGCTGATGAAAGGTGCCCTGGCAGGAGGCCCTCAAGGTGGCCGAGGCCTCCTAGGTCAAGGCCTTAGCCTAGACGGAAAAGGCTGAGGGTGAGTCCCGTTGAGCCGCGCCCCTTGTTTTATTTGTTTCTCTTGCGTTCGACCCCAAACTCCCCGATGCGATGCAGAGCTGGAGAGGGAGGCTTCCAGGGTGGCCGAGGCCTCTCGGGTTGAGGTCCAAAACTGGAGGGAGAAAGCCGAGGGTGAGTCTCATAGGCTTGCACCCCTATTCGGCTTGTTTTTCTTTCGTGCTTAACCCCATCCCGCCTGTCTTGGTGTAGGGTTGGAGAAGGAGGTCACCCGGGTAGCTGAGGCCTCTATCACAGTGCAAGCAGTGCTCGAGGCTGAGATTCGAGAGCACAACGCACTGTAGAGCACCGCCCATACAGCCTGCGAGGCCCTAGAGGTCGGAGGGGTCGAGTCGGGCAGCTCCCTCAGGAGCCGCTTGATCGCGTTGAGTTGCCGAGTCCACGAGAGGCTCCGGGTGGCGCTGCACTGGCATCAACCTCGAGGCCATCAGCGATGGTTATGTCATGGCTGATGATGACGAGAAGGCCAAGGAGGAGGTCATGAAGCTGGTGGAGGCGGCTGAGGCCCCTGGCATGGCACTGGCCGGGTTGTTCAAAGAGGAGGTGGTTCCTCCAACACCGACCGTCGATGCTGGTGACCCTAAGTTTTGACCTAGGGCAAAAGGGGCCATGTAAATAGAATAGGACTTACCATAACGCTTGTGACCGTCGAGGCCTTTTTAAAGTACTTGTGTGTATATGCTTTTTAATCAGTTTTTATTGTATTTCTGAGCCTCTGCCCTCTGTCTTGTCTTTGAACATATCTCTTGCAAAAAACTTCCTCGAAGCCTAAGCTGCCCTTCGGGCAAAAGGTGGTGAGGGAGTTGCCATAGCCTAGAGGCGTAGGCCTGTCTCACGGCTTGGCCGACCTTTTGCCCCTTGGGACAGACTTTCAGGTCCTTAGGTTTTTTACAATCGATTTGTCAGAGTATGTGAGAGAGTCTAGTGTAGAAACTATTTTGAAAAACGACTAAATATCAGTGTCTGGGACTTAGGGGGGGTCCCCCCTTCTAGCCCCTGAGGGAGGCTCGGTTCTGTAGAGGCAGAGCCGAGTCTTGTTCGAGCCCCGCGGTGGGCACCTCTGTAGAGGCAGAGCCGAGTCTCCCTCATAGCGTTATCATAATGCTGAGCCCTGCGATGGGCTCGAGGGGTTTCTCAAAAAATTAGAACAACTAAAGAACGCTTCTTTATTGTATTTCGAGAAACAATGTATACAATGCTTGGAAATTTAAGGGTAGAAGCGATGTAGCTGTTCTATGTTCCAAGCGTTGGTGAGGATTTTGCCCTTCTCGTTGGCTAGCTTGTAGGTCCTAGGCTTTAGCACTTGGGCGACGATGTACAAGCCCTTCCCATGGTGGGGTCAGCTTGTGGCGGCCCTTATTGCTCTGCCTCAGTCTCAGCACCTAGGTCGCCCACCTTCAGGTCTCGGCTTCAAATGCGCTAGGGCCTGATAGCGTCATAGGGCTTGCTGGTACTTGGCCGAGTGTAGCAGTGCAACTTCTCGGGCTTCCTCCAGTTGGTCGAGGGTGTCCTCGTAGGTAGTGCGGTTGCTCTGCTTGTTGTAGGCCTGTAGCCTTGGGGAACCAGTACTCCAAGTCAGTGGGGAGGATGGCTTCGGCTCCATAGACCAGGAAGAACGGTGTGAACCCTGTGGCTCAGCTCGGAGTGTTCCTTAGGCTCCAGATGACCGATGGGAGTTTCGGCAAGCCATTTCTTGCCAAATTTCTTCAACCAATTGTATATTCTTGGTTTGAGGCCCTTGTAGGATCATGTCGTTGGCACATTCTACTTGGCCAGTTTGTCCTAGGATGTCCTATGGCCGACCAAGCCACATGGATGTGGTGGTCATCGCAGAATGTCAGGAACTTGTGGCTGGTGAATTGTGTCCCATTGTTAGTGATGATGGTGTTTGGAACCCTGAAACCTATGGATGATATCAGTGGAGAACAGCACTGCTTGCTCAGATTTGATTCGAGTGATCAGACGAGCCTCGATCCACTTGGAGAACTTGTCAATAGCTACCAGCAAATGGGTATAGCCCCCGGGGGCCTTCTGTAGAGGCCCAACCATATCTAGCCCCCACACGATGAATGGCCATGTAACGGGGATGGTTTGGAGGGCTTGGGCCAGGAGGTGCGTCTACCACGCATAGTACGACATCCTTCGCAGGAGCATACTAGCTTGGTGGCGTCAGCGACCGCCGTTGGCCAGTAGAACCCTTGGCGGAAGGCATTTCCGACGAGCGTTCGAGGCGCTGCATGGTGCCCACAGGCTCCCATGTGCAAGTCCCAAAGTAGGGCTTGGCCTACCTCGGTGGTGATGCACCGTTGGAGGATGCCAGATGGGCTTCGCCTGTACAACTTGCTGTTGCTGAGGACGTAAGTTTTGGCTCATCGCGCAAGCCATCGAGCTTTGGTCCTATCTGCGGGAAGCTCTCCTTGAATGAGGCAATCAAGGAACGAGACTCGCCAGTCCATGCCCTGGTCGACCTCGGGAGGCTCCGCATTGATTTCCATGGCCTCGAGCTCGGCCGCAGGGGCCTCAGTGACAAAGGGGGCTTTGGGCCCTGCGGTGGGCTCGACCAGTGGGCCCTCTTCCGCTGCCGAGGCGTAGTCGATGGAAGGCTTGTGGAGGTCTCTAGCGAAGATGTTCGGGGGATCGGGGCCCATGCCGATGCCATCTTTGCCAGTTCATCCGTGGCCTCGTTGAATTTTCGCGCAATGTGGTTGAGTTCGAGACCATCGAACTTGTCTTCTAGGTGATGTACCAACTTGCAGTACGCCTCCATTTTGGGGTCATGGCAGTTTGACTCCTTCATCACTTGATCGACGATGAGCTACGAATCGCCCCATATGTCGAGACGCCATACTCCAAGTTCGATGGTGATCTGCAAGCCATTGACGAGGGCCTCGTACTCGGCTGCGTTGTTGGAGGCGGCAAAGTGGAGCTGAATCATGTAGCGCATGTGCACTCCGAGGGGTGAGATGAAGAGCAGACCTGCGCCTACCCCGGTTTTCATCAAGGACCCATCAAAGTACATGGTCCAGCATTCTGCCTGTATTTGAGCAGGTGGCAGTTTGGTGTCGGTCCACTCAGCCACAAAATCGGCCAAGACCTAGGATTTAATTGCTCTCCGAGGCGCAAAAGACAGGGCTTCCCCCATGAGTTCGACAGCCCACTTGGCTATCCTACCCGAGGACTCCTGGTTCTGGATTATCTTTCCTAAAGGGAAAGACGACACCACATGGTCACCGGGTGGGACTCGAAGTAGTGACGCAGCTTGCGTCGAGCCAAGACTACGGCGTAGATCAGTTTCTAGATGTGAGGGTAGCATGTCTTAGTCTCGGAGAGCACCTCGCTGATGAAGTAAATAGGTTGTTGGACGGGTAGAGCAGTGCCCCTCTTCCTGCCTCTCGGCCTCTACGGCCGCGCCGACCACTTGGGTCATTGCAGGCGACATAGAGTAAGAGGGACCTTGTCCTTGGTCGGCAGCACTAGGACGGGAGGATTGGTGAGCAGTGCCTTGAGCTTGGTGAGGGCTTCTTCGGCCTCGGGGGTACAAGAAAAGCATTTCGATTTCCTCAAGAGGTGGTACAGAGGCAAGCCTTTTTTGCCAAGGCGCGAGATGAAGCGACTCAGGACTGCAAGGCATCCCATAACCCTCTGCACTCACTTGAGGCCTCGGATTGGTCCCATGTTGGTCACGGCTGAGACCTTCTCTGGGTTGGCCTCGATGCCGAGCTTTGAGACTATGAATCCCAAGAGCTTGCCTCGGGGCACCCCAAAGACACACTTCTCGAGGTTGACCTTGATGCCCTTCTCTCTAAGGCATTTGAAGGCTATCTCCAAGTCATCGATGACATCACTAGCCTTTTTGGACTTGACCACGATGTCATCCACATAGGCCTCAACGGTTCGCCCGATGTGCTCACCGAAGACCTGGGTCATGCACTGCTGGTACATGGCCCCTGCATTTCTGAGGCCGAATGACAGAGTCACATAGCAGTACATGCCGAATGGGGTGATGAAAGAAGTTGCGAGCTAGTCGGATTCTTTCATCTTAATTCGATGGTAACTAGAATATGCATCAAGGAAAGATAGGGTTTCACATCCCGCAGTGGAGTCGATGATTTGGTCAATTCAAGGTAATAGGGAATGGAACTTTTGGACATGCTTTATTCAAACCAGTGTAGTCTACACACATCCTCCACTTCCCATTTTTCTTCTTAACTAATATAGGATTAGCTAACCACTCTGGGTGGGACACTTCCTTGATGAATCCAGCCGCCAAGAGCTTCTGCACCTCCTCAGTCGATGGCCCCACGCTTTTCATTGTCGAATCAGTGTAGGCGCTGCTTCACCGGTCTGGAGCCGACCCGGATGTCCAAGGCATGCTCGGCGACCTCCCTTGGTATGCCCGGCATGTCCGAGGGACTCCACGCGAATACATCGGCATTCATGAGGAGAAAGTCGACTGAGCATGACTTCCTATTTGCTAGTTGAGGGCGGCGCTGATCCTCAGCGCTCGGTCGTTGGAGCAGGTGGGATCGACTAGGGACGAGTTTGACTGGCCTCTGTGGGCTCGAAAGTCCAGGCACGATGCTTAGAGTCAAGCGCCTCGCTACCAAGTCAGTCGAGGTTGATGATGAGGGTCTCAGCCTCCATGAGAGCCTCGGCGTACTCGATGCATTCGACATCAGCAGTCGTATGCATGCTCGTACGTGGACTCGATAGTGATGACGCTGTTAGGGGCCTGGCATCTTGAGCTTGAGGTAAGTGTAGTTAGGGATCGCCATGAACTTAGCAGTAGCACTGGGCGCCCCTAGGATGGCAGTGATAGGTCCCTCTTGAACCCAACCACCTCGAAGGTGAGGACCTCCTTGCGGTAGTTGGAGGGAGTGCCGAAAACAGACGGGCAAGTCGATGTGCCCAAGGGGTCGTGTGTGTTTCCCTAGCATGATGCCGTGGAAAGGCATGGCATCACCTCGGAGCCATGACTGGTCAAGCTCTAGGAGCTCCAGGCTATTGGCGTAGAGGATGTTGAGACCGCTACCTCCATCCATCAACACCTTGGTGAGTTGGGTGTTGCCGATGATCGAGTCGATGATGAGTGGGTACTGCTCGAGGTTTGGGACATAATCAGGGTGGTCGTCCTGATCAAAGGTGATCACCTCCCAAGACTAGTTGAGGTACTATGGAGTGGCCACCTTAACCTAGAAGACCTCCCGGTGCTCCTTCTTTCACTAGCGCACCGTGAGGCACGCTAAGGCCTGCCAAAGATCATGAAGGTGTTGTGCACCTCAGGGAACCCGTCATCCTTGTCGTCGTCCCTATCATCGGTGCCCTTCTTCTTGGCATCATCATTGGGGAGCCCAAGCATGGCATAGTAACACTAGAGCATGGTGCACTCTTCGAGGGTGTGCTTCACTAGGCCATAGTGGTAAGGGCAGGGCTTCTTAAGCATATCATCGAAGAGCCCATGGCCTCTGGTGGGGCCTCTGAGGATTCTTGCGATCTACGGCCGTGACTAGACCGGCCTCGAGGACCTCCTGCTTCCCCTGGCGACCCTTTTTCTTTTTCTTGGAGAGGTGGGGGCCAAGGCCCCGAGGGGCCTCATCCCTCCTGCTTCCCGTTGGCATCATTGTCGGGGAAGATGGCTCCGACAGCCTCTTCACCCAAGGTGAAGTTGGTGGCGATGTCGAGGGGTGCGGCCGCCGTGGTTAGGTATGTTCCGGCCTAACTCTCGAACCAGGTCTCGGCAGGACGTGCTAGAGAGGAACGCCTGGACAATTTCCGAGTCACCGACGTGGGGCAACTCGGTGCATTGCTTGGAGAAGCATCGGATGAAGTCTCAAAGAGACTTCGTTCGGCCTCTAGCGACAACTCTTGAGGTCCTAGGAGTTCCTGGGGTGCACGTATGTGCCCTGGAAATTCCTGACAAAGACCTTTACCAAGTCATGCGAGTTGTGGATCTGCAAGGGAGGGAGGTGTTCGAGCCAGGCACGCGCCGAGTCTGACAGGAACAAGGGGAGGTTGCGAATGATGAGTAGGTCATCGTCTACGCCACCTGCTGACAAGCCAGATGGTAATCGGCCAGTCACAACTCAGGGTTGGTCTCACTGCTGTACTTTGTGAGGTTGGCTGGTTGCCAAAACCAGGCCGAGATGTGAGCGCCGCAGATGGCCTTGCAGAAGACTCGAGGGCCAAGTGGCCCAGGAGAAGGACTATGGTCCTCCCCACTATCGTAGCGACCGCCTTGATGCGGGTGGTAGCCTTAGGCAGGCCCCTCATTATCGTGGCACCATCGCCTGCTAACCACATCATGGTCGCCTTGTGCCTCATGTCAGTCGCTGAGGTGGTTGTGCACCGATAGGGCCTTGTTGGCTATCGGTGCCCGAGCAGGCTCAGGACAAACCAAGGCCTCTCTATCCTACCGAGGCGGTGCCATGGGTAGTTCCGTGGTGCCTCTGTGCCGTCGAGAGGTGGAACTTTTGGCCTGCTGTACCATGGTGGTCTCGAGGAGGTCTCGGAGCTCACTGTGGACTCATTGCCCCTCTGAGGTAGAGGGCTCAGGCATCGTTTGGAGTAGCATCGCTGCTGCTGCGACGTTCTAGCTAGCGCAATTGAAGATTGGGGGTTGCTCGTCTCCTTCATCATTGTTGATGCGGCGGTTGACGTCATGAGCCCTCTGTTGGGCTATTCCACCATCACTATGACCCCGCTGCTCTTGCTCAAGAGTGTCTCAGAGCTGCTGCAGAAGGAGTCGGTCTTGTTCGACCTTGGCCTGATGCTCATGGAGCTGCTCTAGGTCTAGGCGTCGAAATTTCTCGAGGGCAAGGTTCTCGTTCTGCACTGCCTGGGGCTCGACGCGTGGAGGTGTGGCGCTGCCTACCCCCTCGGGGGGTGGGGAGCGATTGCCTGCCCCTTCATCCTCATCGCTCACGCTTGGCATCCCGAGATCAACGTTGAAGCACTTGCGAGTGGGATCGTAAGTGCCTTCATCATCGGAGTCAGAGTAGGCAAAGCAGTAGTCGCTCGTAGCCATGAAGCGGCGCATGGCTTTAGGGTCACGAAGTCCAGAGAAGTCCACTCTAGCCCACACCTCGTCCTCCTCCGAGGAGTCAGCGTGGGTGTGGATCGGGGTTGTGGCGATGAGGTCGAGGGCAAAACGGTTGTAGGCGGCGATGGCATTGCCCAACCTAAAGGGGTACAGGGATGGTGTCATCACTGGGCTTTGCTCCATCGGAGGCAACTCCTCAGGAGGTGGTGGGGCAGAGCTTGATGACGGGGTGTTGTCGTGCGCCACCGGTGTCTTTCCCTTGCCTAGGCTCAGTCTAGACAGGTCCCCAACTAGGGACTCTATACCAATAGCTAGGCCTGGGATATCGGTGGAGTGCGGTGCATCGCCCTAAGCTTGCGTGGAGTCGAGGTGGTCCCGCTCACATCACGCCTGGCGAGCGCGACGAGAGCGGCAACCTAGGCGCCTTCTATGCCTAGGCTGCTAGGTGCACGATGTCATCATCGGTCAATGGGGTTTTGGGTGGGAGGAGTACCATGTCATACTCATGTCTTAGAGACATGAACTCTAGGCTCCCGAACCAGATCACCGTGCCATGACGCAGTGGTCACATGGGGTCTACCATTCGGAACTTGTTGGGATGACTAAGCTGACACGCAGTAGCTCCCCTACCTAGCACGCCAACTATCGGTGTTTTGGTCCGGTGGGTCCTCAACCGACTAGTGAAAGTGTACTGCATGCCCCTAATCTCGGATGGTGATACAAAGAGACACAAGGTTTATACTGGTTCAGGCAATAGGTGCCCTATAGTCCTAGTCTGAAAGAGCGATCTTGTATTCCTTGCACCAAGGTGCTTGTAGTAGGGGCTTATAAGCTAGGGCGAGAGAGGAAGCTAGGTCCTAGGTCTATGCAGTGGGGTGGCATGGGTCAGCTTGAGATGTTGATCTCTTGCTATGAGGAAGCATGTGCATTACAGAGCGTTGTGCATAGCCTACACGTGTGTCTGTGTGTCCCTAGAAGCAGCACAGTCACTGCCTTTTATAGTCAAAGGGAGGCACGGGGGTGGTACATGGATTTGCTACATGGCGTTTTGTGAGCGAAGGCGGTATGCCGAGCCCTGTAGCTTGTCACTATGGCGGCATGGTTGGTGGAGCGACCTTGTCCTCAGTGCACTAGAGCGATGCGCCTGGTCACGCCTGATCTTGTGCGACGTGGGAGCTCCTACGGCTTGGCGCTAGGGTATGGTGCGTACTGCAAACGACAGTGTCGATCGCTGTATGTTGACAATGTAGAGAGCCGAGGCCCAGTCGGTGCAGAGGCTGAACCATTATGGGGGGCTCAGTGGGGTGCGAGTCCTGAGGCTACAGGAGCCCTGAAGCAGGGTAGCCGAGGCTCAGGAGGGAGCAGTTGGTCTTGTATGTTGATTCCGAGGCTACAAGGACCCGGACATGATTCTCCACACCGCGCTATCCTTGGAGCAGGGGTTAGGCAGCATAGTGTAGCACAGGTGTTAGTCGTGGGCATAGTGCTGAGCACAGCAGCCGGTAACCCCTGTCCCGTCCTATCCCAGACGGTATGGCATCGATGTGACTCCCATCTCGTCGGCCACTCCGCTGTATTGAGCCATCGTTCAGCTGATGTCATGGGAGTGGTCAAACGCGTTAGTTGGACGTGACATCCTGTTAGAGAAGTCAATCAAGGTGGAGGTGATGGGGTTGATGCCGAGCCAGCCTCGAGCGAGGCAGAGAATCGGTACCTCGTCAGAGGCCTTACGTGTGGGGCCTCAAGCGAGATGGAGAATCGGTACCTTGTCTAGGGCCTTACGGGCGGGGCCTCGAGCGAGGCAGAGAATCGGTACCTCATCCGAGGCCTTACGGGTGGGGCCTCGAGCGAGGTGGAGAATCGGTACCTTATTTGAGGCCTTATGTGCAGGGCCTCGGGCGAGGCAGAGAATCGGTACCTCATTCGAGGCCTTACATGCGGGGCCTCGGGCGAGTCAGAGAATTGGTACCTCATCCGAGGCCTTACGTGTGGGGCCTCGGGCGAGTTGGAGAGTCAGTACCTCATCCGAGGCCTTACGTGTGGGGCCTTAGGTGAGTCGGAGAATCGGTACCTCGTCCAAGGCCTTACGTGTGGGGCCTCGAGCGAGTCAGAGAATCGGTACCTCGTCCGAGGCCTTATGGGCGGGGCCTCGGGCGAGGCGGAGAATCGGTACCTCATCTGAGGCCTTACGGGCGGGGCCTCATGCAAGGCGGAGAATTGGTACCTCGTCCGAGGCCTTATGGGCGGGGCCTCGGGCGAGGCGAAGAATCGGTACCTCGTCCGAGGCCTTACGTGTGGGGCCTCGGGCGAGGCAGAGAATCGGTACCTTACCCGAGGCCTTACGGGCGGGGCCTTGGGCGAGGTGGAGAATCAGCACCTCGTCCGAGGCCTTATGTGTGGGGCCTCGGGCAAGGCGGAGAATCGGTACCTCGTCCGAGGCCTTGTGGTTTCATTTTGGGCCGAGCCCGCTTCGGGTGAGTCGGGATACTATCCGAGGTGGGCCAGGTGGTCCTAGGCGAGCCTCAGGATAAGGTGAGGGTTTGCTGGTGGTTGTCTCTTGGCTTCGATATTTACAAGGTCTAAGTGATTTTTTCAGTTCTTGCTTAGGGGACCCTTTTTATGGTACCCGACAGATCCAGAAGAAGTAGTGATGGTCAATGAAAGTGATGAGGAAGGTGGAAATGTTTTGGAATGGATACCGATCACGAGGTTTGAGGTGATCGAGGAGAAGAGTAGAGTTGTAATATAGTGAGTTCTAGTCTAGTTGGGTAGTCTAGCTTAAGTGCAGACTTGTGTATAAATAAGTGAGCCCTATGTAATGCGTTTGTAGCAAGCTCTTTTAACAGTTCAATAAATGGTTGTGAATAAAGTTTGGTTTATTATGAATAGATGCGTCATACTCGAGGTTCAAATGTTCCTTGGTTCTTCGCAAGATGAGGATGGTATTCCTGATCCCCCACCAGTTCCAACAAGTTTGGCTGATGCTATCGCAGCACTGGTTAATGTGACTGTGGAGAATGCTCGATTGCTTTGGGAGTTAGCTCAAAGCAATCAGAATATAATGCAAGGGAACCATGGTCGTAATCATCATAGACAAGAAGCTACATATGTTGACTTCACTGGATACACGACCACCTAGTATTTACCAAGGCTGACGAACCGCTTGAAGCTGACGATTAGCTTCGTACCATGGAGCAAAAGTTTGATCTCATTCCATGCACTGAGTTCTAGAAGCCTGTGTTTGCTACCCAATAGCTCAGAGGTGCAGCAGGTGCTTGGTGGGCAAACCTTGTGGCTATGCAACCTAGCAGGTGTTCAGTTAACTTGGGCTGAGTTCCGCACTGCTTTCCTGTACCCATTATATTCTAGAAGGAGTTATGGCCATGAAGCTTGATGAGTTTCTTGCTTTGAAGCAAGGTGATCAGACAGTCATGCAGTATGTGGGCAAGTTCAATCACCTATCACAGTATGCATCTGAACATGTTAACACAGATGCTAAGAAGAAGAAGTGGTTGATGCATGGCCTAAACACCAAACTTCAGACCATGATGACTATCCTGCACCAATGTCACATATCATGAGGCAGTCAACATCGCTATTGCATCCGAGGAGAAATATCGGCAGCATAAGGAGATTAAAAAGAAAAAGAGTGTGCCATCTAGGATCTTTTGGTGGGAATCAAAAGAGGCAGAAGATAATCTATCATCCTAATGAATCACTATCGCCCTCTTTATCGCCCACCACTAGTTCCAAGCCGGTCAACAACCAAATGTCCATCCTACCATAACTTACCCGAACTCTCAACAGATAAATGTTCCTAGTGTTCGTGCTCCAACACCCCTAAGGCCACCATTACCCATGTTTCAATTGTGGGAAGTCAGGTCATTTCTCTAGGGAATGTCCGTATCCTAAGTAGTATAACCCAAATTTTCAGAAGGCTCCTAGAAATCAACAACAGGGATCAAGCTTAGGATAAGAACAACAACCAGAATGCTTAGAAGGGCAAAAATGAAAAGAAGACGGGGCTGGTTTTCTATATTCAAGCTGGGGAGATTCCTAGAAGGGGAACCTGTGATGCTGGGTATGTTTCCTATCGCCGATCATCCTGCAATTATGATTTTTGATTCTAGTGCATCTCATACATTTATCAATAGAACCTTTGTCATAAAGCATGAAATTTCAATTAGGGGAAACAAAGGATATTTTTTATATACAGTCGCTCGGGGGACAGTCTATGTACTAAGGAAATGGTGTACCAGGTACCCATAAACCTGGGTGGGCACATTTTTCCCACTACCATGATTATTCTAAAGGATTAGGATATAGATGTGATCTTAGGAATGAATTGGATGTATCAGCATAAAGCTGTTGTAGATACTCTAATAGGACAATAAGGGTGAGTTTGCCAAATAGTAATTCTCAGCTTCTTATCCAACTTCCAACCTTAAGGAGATCAGTTGAAAAGGTTTGTGCAACTTCTATCAAGGAGATTAGAGATATCCCGGTAGTTTAGTGAATTCCCGGATGTTTTTCCTAAAGATTTACCCGATCTACCACCTGATAGGGATGTTCAGTTCAACATAGATCTAAAACCTAGAACAGCTCCGATCTCTAGGAGAGCTTATAGGATGCCTCCCAAGGAATTAGCTAAATTAAAGACTCAGTTGCAAGAGTTAATTAATAAAGCGTTTATCCAACCTAGTTCATCACCTTGGGGATGTCCTACAATTTTTGTGAACAAGAAAGATGAGACCCTGAGATTGTGTGTTGACTATCATCCATTGAATGAAGTAACCATTAAGAATAGGTATCCCTTACCTCAGATAGATTTACTTTTTGATCAACTAGGCTAGAGCCAAAGTTTTCTCCAAGATTGATTTGAGGCCAGGTTACCACCAAATCAAAATTAAGCCTGAAGATATTCCCAAAACGGCATTAACCACCAGATATGGATTATATGAATACCTGGTAATGTCTTTTGGTTTGACAAATGCCCCTAGCTCATTTCATGTATCTAATGAATTCAGTATTCATGCCTAAGCTAGACAAGTTTGTAGTGGTGTTTATTGATGACATCTTAGTATATTCCAAGAACAAGAAAGAACATGCGGAACATCTCAGAATTGTTTTGAACCTGCTTAAGAGAACATTAGTTGTATGCCTAGTTTAGTAAGTGTGACTTTTGGCTAAAAGAAGTACAGTTTTTAGGACATGTCTTGTCAGCTGAAGGAGTTGCAGTGGATCCAAGCAAAGTTAAGGATATACTAGATTGGAAACCGCCAACCACTGTTCATCAGGTTTGGAGTTTTCTAGGAATGGCTGAGTTATTACCGTCGTTTCATTCCAGAATTCCCTAGAATATCCAAGTCCATCACTGGGTTGTTGAAGAACCAAGCCAAGTTTGTCTGGTCATCTGATTGTGAAGGAGCTTTCTAGACTTTGAAGAGATTATTAACCACTGCACCAGTGTTAGCACAGCCTAGATATCGAGAAGCTATTTATGTTTATTGTGATGCTTCTGGAATTGGTATTGGATGTGTACTAATGCAAGAAGGCCGAGTCATTGCCTATGCTTCCAGACAACTTAAGCAACATGAAGAACATTATCCTACTCATGATCTGGAGTTAGCAGCAGTTGTCCATGCTTTGAAGATTTGGCGGCATTACCTGCTTGGTAATATATGCCATATATATATAGATCACAAGAGTTTAAAGTATATCTTTACTCAATCAGAATTGAACATGCGGCAAAGAAGATGGTTAGAGTTGATTCAATATTATGACTTGGAGGTGCATTACCATCCTAGTAAGGCAAATGTGGTTGCAGATGCCCTCAGTCGTAAGAGTCATTTCAATTGTCTGACAGTAAAAACAATGAATCTGACTTTATGTCAGGAGATGGAGAAGTTGAATGTGAAGGTATTCCAACAAGGTAGTTTGACCAATATAACTGTTGAATCAACTATTCGAGATCAAATTATTGCCGCTTAGAAAGAAAACAAGGGTATAGCCCATATTAAAGAAAGAGTCAGGAAGGGAAAAGCGACTGTGCTTTAGAATAGATGACTGCAGATGTGCTATAGTTCAAGGATTGCCTTGTGGTACCAAAGGTTTCTAAGTTGCGACAGTCAATTCTTGAAGAGGCACATACCACCTAGGTTCTCTATTCATCCAGGAAGTAATAAGATGTACCATGACTTAAAACAGAGATTTTGGTGGACCAAAATGAAGATAGAGATTACTCGATATATAGCCAAGTGTGATACTTGTCAAAAAGTAAAAGCTATACATTTGAGGTCTACTGGAGAGTTACAACCGTTGCCTATTCCTAGCTTGGAAGTGGGAGGATATTAATATGGACTTTATCATTGGTCTATCCCAAAACATCAAAAGGTTTTGACTCAATATGGGTTATTGTAGATCGACTAACTAAGTCAGCACATTTTTTTCTAGTCAAGAGTATATATCCTACTATCCAATATGCCAAGATATATTTAGCAAGAATCGTGAGCTTACATGGTATACCAAAGACCATTGTGTCATATAGAGGTATACAGTTTGTCTCCAACTTTTGGAAACAATTGCATGCTTCGTTGGGTACCAAACTTCTATATAGTACAGCTTATCATCCACAGACTGATGGTTCAGACTGAAAGAGTAAATCAAGTACTTGAAGATTTGTTAAGGTGTTGTGTTCTTAACTATTCCAATAAGTGGGATGAATGTTTGTCTTTGGCTGAGTTCTCATACAACAATAGTTATCAAGTAAGCATTAAGATGGCTCCATTTGAAGCACTTTATGGTCGTAGATGCAGAACATCGCTAAATTGGTCTGAACCCTGAGGAAAGATGATTCTTTGGAGTTGACCTTGTGAAAGAAATAGAAGAGAAGGTTAGGCAGATACAAAGTAATTTGAAGATAGCTCAGTCCCTGACAAGAGAGTTATGCGGATAAATGATGTAGACCATTGGTGTTTAACAAGGGAGATTTTGTATATCTAAAGGTATCACCAATGAAGGGAGTTACCCATTTTGGTGTTAAAGGCAAGTTGGCACCTCGTTATATTGGACCATTTCAAATTTTGGAGAGGTATGAAAAGGTGGCATATCGCTTAAAGTTACCAGAACATCTCTCAGCTGTGCATGATGTGTTACATGTTTCACAATTAAAGAAGTGTCTTCGAGTGCCTGACCAGAATATTGAGGTTGAAGGAGTGGAACTTGAACCTGATTTGACCTATTCTGAATATCCTATTCGAGTTCTAGATCAGAAAGACCATGTCACTCAAAGGAGGACAATCAAGTTCTACAAGATACAATGGAATCAACATTCCGAAGAAGAAGCTACTTGGGAATCTGAAGATTACTTACTAGAAAAGTTTCCGGAGTGTCTTGCGTCAATATAGAATAATGTTAGTTGTGCTCTGTTGTTACAAATCGTGTTTTGTAAAGAGACCTTAGCTGTTTTATGGACAGATTTTGAATGTGTTCGCTCGACACATTTCATTTTCCATTACTTACCCTCGGACTTTAAATCTTGGGACGAGATTTCTTTAGGGGGAAGGATTATAACACCTCAGATGTTTAAATACTAAAACCTATCATGTCATCATATGCATTGCACATCATTTTGGTGTTAGTGCAAATTTTTATATGCATACATTAAAACAAGTTTACATTTATGTTATATGTGTTGACTTGTATGGTTTGAATCAAGTAAAAATCTTTGTGTTGCTTTGGAATTTCCAAAAACCCTGACTTTTCAGTATTTAAATTCTACCCTAAAAACCCAATTCAAAATCTAAGCACATTTTGGGGTTGAACCTAAAAGCAAAAGTGTAGAGCTTGTCAAGTTGTATAAAGTTTGTTTTTGGAGTTTTCAATGTTGTTATATAAATTTTGAAGTAATTTGAAAAGGCGAAATGTACTTAAAGTGTCCCCTTTTGATTTTAAACTTGCATTTCAAAATGTAGACATAATTTGGGTATGGTTATTAAAGCAAAGTTGTAGAACTTTGAATTTGGAACAACTTTTATTTTTGGAGATTTTTGAGTTACTATACAAATTTGGGAGTAATATGGGAAATTAGGCAAGTGGCAATTCTGTAATTTCGGTGAACAGTACCCGCAGACGACACCTCACCGCCGGCGACCTTCTTCTGGCTTCCAGTCGCGCCCAGTGGCCTTCTTCTGCTTCATGCTGGCATGAGCAAACTGCTGCGTGTCATCTCCTTGCTTCCTGGCCACTCTTCAAAGCTTGTGCCGTCGTTGTTCTTCTCTTTTCCTCTCCTTTGCTTTTCCCGTCGCCACCGTGCTGCTCCGGCGAGCTCACACTGTCGCCGTAGCGCCATTCCAGTCGCAGGAAAGCCCTTCATCGCTCCGCTTGCTCCTTGCACACCTAGCCGACCAGCTCTCGAAGCTTGACTCTGCTGGGAGACTACAGAGCGTGCCTTTCTTCCTCGCGGCCGGCAGCATCCCCTGTCGTGTGCGCGTCGTCGTGGCCAGCGATCCTCGGTGCGTCTTGGCTCTTGCTCAGCGTAGTTCCTGATTCGCCTTGTTACTGTGGTGCTTTGTGACCTGTTGATTGAGTCTTTTGTCCACTTGCAGCAACTGAAACACCGCCGTCGACGTTGCTCGCGCCGTCGTGGCTGCTGTGATCGTCGACCCGCTTCACCGCTGCTCCTCCAGTCCATCTTTCGGCTCGAGCGATTTTGGGGTGAGCTCCTGGTGCTTCCTGGACCCTTTATTTAACCGCTACCGGCCTAGTTTCGCCAGTGTAGCAGCAGCCGCTCCGCCATGTCCGCCATGGCCGGCGTCGAGCTCGGTTTGAGCAGTTATTGATGCAATTAGAGTCACTAATAGGTGCGCCTCGTAGTGGTGATCACTGTTAGTACCCTCGCCGTCGCCGTTGATCTCACCGGCGGCGAGAAATCGCCGGTCAAAAGCGCGGTCATTGCGGTTGAGCGCGGGAAGACGACGCTGACAGGTGGGGTCACCCTGTCAGCGGTTGTTTATGTGAAAATGGAAATTTTCTTTTTCAGAAATGAATGAATAGTATAAGTTTTTGTTATTTTTGTATAGAATTAATTAGAGCTCCAAAAATTATGAAAATTTTTGTGTGACCTCTCTATGATGTAAACTATTTAGGAAAAATATTAAATGTTGATTTTCAGTACATTTTGAATGTGATAAAAATTTCTCTAATTAATTAGTAAGTGAGCTTCCATGATTTTTCTAGGCTTTGTTATTTATCCAAAAATTATGAAAATTGTTTTGCCACTTAGTTATCATGGGATAAGTCTTCATAAAAATTTTGAGCTCATTTGGAGAAAGTTGATTTATTTCATATCTTTTAATTAAATAATTAATTCATAAAAGCAAATAGTAAACCTTAATAATTTAGGTTTTGTTTGAATTTTGAATTGAGTGATGACCTTGGGTCCTTAGTATAAGATAATTCTTGATACTTAAAGTAAGTGTTTGAGTTTTTGGAAATGTTTAGTAGTTGTTGGTTTGCAACTGTACCGCGAAGGAAAGTTGTATTCGAGTTATTAATTTTTGTATCCATCATCAAGCATCATGTTTTATATCTCGCATTATATTAAACATGGCATTGTTACTACGTGTAGTGAACGAAAGTGAGCACGTGGTAGTCAATCAAGTTGAGGAGGAGGTTAATCCGTCTGTTGAGGTCGGGTTTGATAATTGTGGAACGTCTTCAGAACCTGACCTTTCCGATCACCAAGGCAAGCCCCGGATGCATTTAAACCTACCTTGTGTTTTATAAATTTATATCGCTTTTTGCTTTTCAATACTGCATTAAGTGATTAGGGAGTTGAGTGGAAACATAATTGGTGCATTACCAATCTTGTTTTTCAATATCAACCTTGTTACCCGTTTCAATTCAAGAATGCTTATTTATGCTTAGCCATGCTTAGAACGGTACAAGTCGGGTGATCACCGGTCACCTGCGAGATATAAATGGTTTCTTGGATACGACTGGTTATTTATGTTATCATGAGATAAGAGCATGTGGAGTAATAAATCTAGACCGGGTGGACTCGGTGTATGGGAGCCACAAGACATGGAGGTCTTGTGAGCGGGTTCTTTCCGCCTGTGTCGATTAAGACACGTCCGTTGTTGAATTGCATGAGGTGAGACTTTGTAGTACCGATCACATACTCCGATAAGCCTTAACTTGGCTATTCCATTATGAGAATGGCTACTCGCGCGCTGGGAGTGGAGAGATGGCGAGAGTAGCATGTACCCACGTGGCAATAGATTGGAATGGTAGGAGTACTGTATTCTCGGGTGGCGCGGACCCGTTCTTGTTTTAGAGGATCTAAGGATGGGTTGGCATATATAGGTCGGGGACCTGCATATGTCGTGTGGTTGGGAATCCCCAGCTGGGTTTTAATCGGTTCGAATCAGTCGTTGCTCCTCGGTTACAGAGACTCAACTCACTGTTCATCATCGTAGTTAATAAATGAAACTTGAGGAAGATTTTAGAAATGGTTCGATATGAAGGTCATGATCTCAATACGGATCATGGCAGGTTCATATATGATCTTGATCAGAGTTACATGTTGAAATAAAGAATCTTGTTAAAAGAGCTTTTACTGCAAAAGAACCTTGTTTATTGCTAAAGCCTTACCTTGAATCCCTGAGTCTGTATTCCTGAGTATTATCTTTTGTTACTTTGGTTAAGTCTTGTTGAGTACTTTTGTACTCAGGGTTCGTTAACCCTCGTTACAGGTGAGCCTCGTGGGCAGGTCTGTCTTGGACCAGTGCTGCATGACTATTGTTCAAGTCGATGATGATAAGTAAATGTGTGACCCTTGGGCAGGGTATTTCCTTTGTGTGTTATATTTTATGTTACTAATACCACTCCACTACTATAGTTTGTAATAATAATCGTACTTAGTTTGTGAAATAACTATTTTGTAAATTAAGTTATTGTAAAACTTTCGCTATTTTACTCTGATGTATATTAATGAATAAACTATTGTAATACTGCAATGACTCTGTAATGGGATCCTGCTCGGAAATCGTGGATGATTCGGGGTTCTCCGAGGACACCCGACAGTCTTCTTAAGTTACCGGGGACATATGCATTGTCGTCAGAGGTCATTGGACAGTGACAAGTGCATATGGGCCATATAATTTAGGAGGTTCTGCCACATATTCAGCGAAGGATATCTTAGGATTACATCAAGACTCCGACTGGGGCATGACTTCTTAGCATGAATGACAAGTTGATCCAGATATAAATAGCTAGCAATACCCCATGTTGTAATCATCCAATATCCCATCTGAGATCAAATCTCTGATAAGCATAGCTACGTTGTAACAACAATCTCGCTGAATATACAAGAATACAAGAGTAGCAACTCGTAAGGCTTTTACTCGTTTCAGGGGCATCAGTATAAATCTCGTGTCTCTATTATGATTGATCTTTGCACCAAGCGGGGTTCTCCAAGAACCAAATATCTGCTAGTAAAAAAACACCCACAAAGGCGCACCCGGTAGAAAAATTCTACGCGAAGACCGATCATATCGATCGTCGGAGGAGCTTTGTTCTCAAGATGCATCTACTCCCGCTGCCAGAACTCCAAGCTGCGCCAAAGCTGATCTGCCAAGTCGCCAACCCGAGCGAAGCAACCTAGATCAGTAGCATGTTCTCGGTGGGACAAACATTCACTTTTAGACTTAGATGGGGATTTCTTCGTCAAGCAATCTACGTCCGCTCGGATCCTCTCTACAACGTGTGTCGATGGCCCGTGATGTGACTCGATCAGCATCTCGAGGACAAATTCTGCCAGCACATCATGATTCCAGAAGCCGAGCAGCCATCCCAGGGTTGGTGCCATCCCATCAACTATAGAATGGTGTCGCTGAATGCCCGTGTCATGACTCGATCGGCCACTCGAGATCAGAAGATGCTGGCGCCATGTTAGGGACTCGGTACTCACACCTAATGCAGTTGGAAGCTGAGGTGTTCGACTCTCATTGCCTGGCCGCATGGGCCACGAGGGTCTCGTCTGCAGCCCGCCTTTTGAACTGCTGAAGTGCCAATGCTGCTTGGTCAGCCCCACTTTGTTTTACCAAATATGCAACCAATGCTTATTAGTTGGGATAGAATCGAGCATGCAACCGACCCTTAGCTAGGATGTAGGATCGAGCATGTAACCAATCAGCCGGCTACCTACAATGACAGCATTGATGCCCACATACAAAGCTTGATTGGATTACTCTTGGCTACCACATGCATGTACAAGTATGCATGCACAATTCCCATCAACATGCAAGCAAAAGATAACCAAGATTTCTAACTTGTTCGTACTCATCCATGTCCGAGCCAGGAGCGAAACACCAAGCGAGCCGTCCGAGCCAGAAGTGACTTGCAAGCAAGCCATTCGGGTCGCATCCATTTACTCGAATGTCACGACACGCTGACTACTCCACTCGGCGTCGATCGAGCTATGTCATGTTCTTTATTTTAATAAAAAATTCTATGATACATGTATATCTCACGATATCTGCATAACTACCTATTGGCAGGAGCCGATGATAGCCCTCATCATCATCGCCCCGAGGTGGCCCTCGTTGATGTCCTGTGTCGTTTTTGTAAGGAAAATAGGCCCATATCCCCATTTACTTTGGATTTTGGTTTTTGATGACCAACATCCCAAATTGGACTAATAAATTTACAAGTGTTTGTTTTTAGTCCAATAGGATGCCAAACGTGACTTGGACGAAGGCGATGAGGTTATTCGATGATCAACACCTCAAGCAAAGGCATTACAAGCATGATGAAAGACTCAAGAATTCAAGCAAAGTCCAAGCATGAAGAAGGAACCTAGCCGAATGCCAAGATCATGTGGGAAGAAGTGAAGAAGGGGATCGGTAGAAAGGACCTGGACAATGTCTTCGCAGACACTAGACACGTTCGATCGATTTAATCGAGCAGGTAGGGGCATCAGTCCATGACCAAACGCTGAGGAACAAACGACCGGACGCTGAGGGAAGCAGTGATCGGACGCACCGATGTCACTGTTCACCAGTGCGGCATTTTGTCAGAGAAGACCGGACGCAGTGGCAAGATGACCAGACATGCCAGCAGCAGCGTCCTGATCATGTCCAGAAAGATTCTAGAGTGGTGCCAGCTCGATCGGACAAGTCCAACCAGTTGAGACCGGACTCAGCACTAAGTCTGATCAACTGCACGTGCTCCAACTGGTCGGGAAGATGGGGCGTGTCTGGTCAGGATGACAACTAGCATCTAGTCCTAGCCGAAAAAGCTAAACTTGGGTCCAACAGGCTAGTTCTTTTTTTGGGCTATAAATATCACCCCAATAGCAGACAATGGTGAAGAGTTGAGGAAACATATCAAAGGTGTTGATAAACCATTTTAGTGATCTCCACTTGCATAGTGTTTAGTGAAATATTAGGCGATTAACAGTAGGTGCTTTATGAAGTGCTTTGATTGATTAGACCACCGCTTATGCGCTTGCCCTAGGTTTAAGCCTAGTGTTTAGTGAGATTTGCGCACCTCCCATCTCTCGGTGCTTGTGTGCACCATTGTTGTACTCGAGCGGGGCTTGTAGTCTTGTGAGACCACACCAAATGTGTTTGTGGTGTTGCCACCACCGTGTACCAAAGGGAACAAGGTCCATAGCGGTTTGGCCGGAAGCTTGATTGTGAAGACGTCGAGGAGCGGTTCGAGAGAGGTTTGCTGGAAGGCACACCAGAGACCTACTTGCTCATGGGAAAGGCCTGGAGCTATCCATGGAGTTACCCGACCAGGAGCTTGGCCCTTGCGAGGGATTCCTTGCTAGGGGATCCAACGAGGACTAGGAGGAAGCTTGAGTGCTTCTCGATACCTCGGTAAAAATACCGAAGTCATTGACGGGAGTTTGCATCTCTACCTCATCTTTACGTTCCGCATTTACATTGTTACCTTGGTTGTGTGCTTTACTTTCCTAGCTTAGTTGATAGGATTGAAACCTAGGTTGCATAACTCTTTTATGGTAGAGATAGCAACACATGAACGCATTTAGGCCCCTAGTGGGTTTCGGTGATTAATGATGACATAAGATTACTTTGACAAACATGTGTTTTGTAGAGGCGATTTGAGTTTGGTCATGGTAATGGTGATTAATTGGGCAATTATGGTTTTCATGCCCCTATCGATGGAAATCATTTTAGTTTCAAAGGATGGACAACAAGGTTAAGGACAGACTAGTTCTAAGTGTCGATTGGCATTGGAGAGACACTTAGAGTAGTTTAGGACTTTGTTTTTCCTTTGGCTGTACTATTAAGGGGGTAAGAACTAGTAGCTTGACCTAGGTGAGTCTAATGGTTTAGGTGTGGTGCACACTTGTCAAACTTAGCACTAGGTAGCTTAGGGATAGCCTAAAGATCATTTGAAGTCGATCCCATCATAGAGTTGGTTGAATTTGAAGTGAATGGGTGCTTGGGTGATGATTGGATGCTGGACTAGACGCACAGGTGTTGGGTCTGGTCCAGTGCATTTGCTTAGCAGAGAAACCTTGATGGCGACCCAACACTAGGCGCTTGGCCAGGACCGAACGCGATGCTAGAACAGGGCCATAGGGGCTCTCGGTGTAGACAGATGACCAGATGCTGGGAATCATAGTGACCGGACTCGCTCGCTGCCGTGTCAGGTCAATAGTAGAAAGGTTCTAGAATGCAGTGACAGACACGTCTAGTGGGTGTTGACCGGACACTAGGTAGCGTCAGGAAAGTGTAGGGGCCGTTTGACAATGCTGGTGTCTTGTAGCCATTGGCTACTGACTGGACGCATCCGGTCACATCGACAGGCATGTCTGGTCACCCCAAAAATGCTGAGTTGGGCCCCAACGGGTATGCTTTGAAGTGGAGAGTATAAATACTTCTCCTACTCATCCTACTTAGCTCTTTTGCTCATTTGCTCAGCTGAGGAAACACTTTAGAGTGCAAGGGAGAGCAAGAGCCTAGTGGGGTGATTGAGATTTGATAATCCAAGATTAAGGACCTCATTAGTGCATAGGGAGTAGCAAGCGTGCATCCACCTTTCTTATTACGCTTGTCTTGGTCAAGTGAGAGTTTGTGCTTGTTAGTCTTGGCGATCACCATCACCTAGATGGCTCAGTGGTGATTGGAAGCTTGGTGATCATCCAGCGGAGGTTGTGGATGACCCAAGTCATGGTGTGAGTGGTTGTGGGCAATTAACCACGACGGAGTGTTGAAGAATCAGCACATAGAGAGCACTTGATCCTTGCATGGATCAAGGGGGAGCTACACCCTTATACAGGTGCTCCAACGAGGACTAGTGGGGAGTGGCGACTCTCTGATACCTCAGAAAAACATCGCCGCGTTCCTCTCTCTCTCTCTTTACTTTGAGCTTTTACTTTTGAGCAATCCAATTCATGTCTTTACATTCTTAGAATTGTCATGCTAGAGTAAGATTGGAACCTAGGATGCAAAACTTTTGTGCGGTAGATCAATAGAGAACATATTTAGGCACTAGGGGTGAAATGGCTAAGTGTAGGGCTTAATTATTGCAAAAAATTTAGAATTAACCCAATTCACCCCCTCTTGGGCATCTTGATCCTTTCAATTGGTATCAGAGCTGAGTGCTCCTTAAATTAGGCTTAACCGCCTAGAGAAAGATGTCCCACAGGGATCGACCCCCTCCCGTCTTTGAGGGAGATAATTTTCCTTATTGGAAAATTCACATAGGAGGCATACCTAGAGGCTATAGATGTTGGAGTGTATAGAGCCGCCACATAAGGCTTCCCAAAACCTAAGGACCCCGCCAACCTTGCTGCTGATGAGGCAAATTACGTGAAGTGGAATGTAAAGGTTAGAAACACCCTCTTTAGAGGCCTTTGCAAGGATGTCCTTAACCATGTGCTGGAACCACAAAGACTTCCATGCTCTATGGTTAGACATTTGTGCGATCCATGAGGGAACCAAGAGTGAGCGTGAGGAATGCTATCATCTTGTGATGAAGAACTTAATTCATTTGAAATACTTCCTAATGAAAGTGCTAATGAAATGTATTCTCGCTTAAATGTTCTTGTAGAGGAGGTCAATGTGCTTGGACTCACTCAAATACAACCATCTGATGCTGTGAGAAAGATCTTGAGTGTCCTCCCTATTGACAAGTATGGGCATATTGTGACGATGCTTCATCAAGGTGATCTTTCCACCACTATGCCAAATCAAATATTGGGGAGGATCAATGCACATGAGATGTACATGCACATCACTCCTCAAGAGGGCTCCTCTTCCTCCAAGAAGAAAGATTTAGCACTCAAGGCTAGCCAAGAGAAGAGGAGCAAAGGAAAAGTTGCTCTTGATAGTTCAAGTGATAATGATGTTGATGATGCAAGTCTAGCTCTCATGGAGAGAAGAACCACCCAGATGCTCAAAAAGCTAAACAAGAATGGTGTCAAGTTTGATGGCAAGAAGAAGAAATTCTTCACTACACTACTAGGAATTTCCACTTTCATGACAAACGGTTTTCGTCACTAAAGAAGCCAAATTCGTCATAATTTTAGTTTTATGACGAATTTATGACAAAAAATGGTTCGTCATAGAAGTCACATCATACTTGAACTTCTGTGATGAATCTAGAAATTCGTCATAGAAGTGGCTTGATCTATGACAAAAAACTGACCGTCATTAAAGTGTTTTGGCATGTGTGGCAGGGGTAGCCACACTGGCGGGTGCTTCCGTTGCAGATGCTTTCCATGAGTACATGCTATAGCCGGTTGTATTAGAGATGGTTCGGGTACATGTCACCTCCTTATTCCACAACGTGGACATCTCTAGTTCTTGCAAGTTTTAGGTTCTTAATAGACCACGTGTCGGGTCCATGTTGTTCCACAAGTTAGTTTTCTATTGGCACACGTGTCGTGTTGCGGTTAGGTCATGTGTCACTTCTTTATTGGACCATGTGTCGTATTTTTATTGGTCCTTGTGGCATGACCACAATACCCCACATGTCTTTCTTTTACTCGACCACGTGTCATGATGCTGTACGTCCGCATGTCAGTATTTTTTATTCGGCCACGTGTCATGCCTTGAGCTACCCACGTGTCTTTTTTTAATTCGACCACGTGGCAGAATATATTTGTACCACAAATTTGGTTCGTATTGGCCCAAGTGTCTTGTCTTGGCACTTACACATGTCGTTCACTAGTTAGTCCACGTGTTAGATTCTTATTCAATGACATGGCCTATGTTGGATCTACCACGTGCACACCAATCATTACATCAGAAAAAAATGATTTTAGATCTACACTGCTACACAAAATGACTACATGCATAATTATATTAAACCTGAATCAAATAATAGCAGTTCAGCTCAGTAGCAAACCAATGACAGAGTTCACATATCAAGCCACCACAAGTTCACATCAAAACAACAAAAAAACCACAATGTTCACTACATCAACAAGACTAAGTTACCAGTGCTTAAGAGCATGATATGCTCACAGAGCTTATTGTACTCCTTTTGCTATTTCTTGAACTCCTCAAACTCCCTTTTAGTGTTTTCTACCTTCCTATTTAGTTGATCCACTTGTTTGGTGAGGCCAGCTAAACTTTCCTATTGAGCAGCAAGCCATTCATGAAGTCTGGAGCAGCTTGTCGTGATACCAGTATTCTTCAAAGAAAAGGTGTTGTAGCTGGCCTAGGAGAGGACCTTAGAAACAACATTAGCAATAGGTTCTGCTCGCATAGTTTCCATAGCTTCCTGTAAAAACTAAGGAGTAAACAAAAGGTTACAGATTGTGCAAGAGGACTTAAATTGTAGAAGCAAGAGATTATTTCATTACAAGTAATGCATAGGTCTTCCTTAGCCTACTGTCGATAGAGAATCATAAGCACAATGCATAGGTAACATATTAACTGTTGTAATATTACAACTTCAAAATGATGGTGCCACTTTAGGCTCCTCCTACTTTTCCTTTTATGGCAATGACTTTAGCAGATTTCATGGAAAGCAAATGAAGGTACATACCACTACTTCTCTTGCAGCATCGCTCAGTCCCATGTTGCTACTAGTATGGAAGTTGTTGCAGATTCCCACTGCATCAACATCTTCATGAGGTCGATCATGTTCTTCATCGGGCACTTCTTGATCGTGTCCTACGTCCTTCCTATTTTTGTCCTTTTGTTAAAATTGCACATGCCTTTCTGTTGATACAAAAGGCATTGCGTATTTGATATAAAAAGAGTAACACAACCATCACTTACATATGCTTGCAGGTGGGCAATATAGGAGCGAGATCCTGTAACCTGGTGGTACTTGACTTTTACACAGTTTTGCTTGTTCTGCTCTGAGATTGCCTATAACCACAATTGTGTTAGACTACAGCACAAGTAGACCACATAAAGACTAGACAAGAAATAAATGAGTTCACATACACACACACACACCTTGTTCTTGGAACTTGACCACTTTTGGACAAGTGCCCACCTGAAAGGTCCTAATATGGCTAGAGGGGGGGGTGAATAGCCTATTTAAAAATCTATAAACCAACTAGAGCAATTTGATTAGTATGACAAATAGCGAAATGCAAACTTGCTCTAGCTCTACAAGGGTTGCAAGCCACCTATCCAACAATTCTAGTTGCAATGATTACTAGGCACACAACTTGCAATGTTACTACTCACTAAGAGCTCTCAAGCTTGCTACTCTAAAGAGCTCCACTAGATGAACTTAAAACAACGAATCAAGCTCTCAATTCTAATTACACTAAAGAGCTTGCCACAACTAGTTTGCAAGAATATAAATGAGTGAGTAGGGTGATTATACCGTCATGTTGAGGAATGAACCAATCACAAGATGAAGATTACGCCAATCACCGGGAGAATGCAAATGACAAGAGACAACCAATTTTCTCCCGAGGTCCACATGCTTGCCAACACGCTACATCCCCGTTGTGTCGACCAACACTTGGTGGTTCAGCGGCTAAGAGGTGTTGCACAAACCTCATCCACACGATTGGACACCGCAAGAACCTACCCACAAGTGAGGTAACTCAATGACATGAGCAATTTACTAGAGTTACCTTTCAGCACTCTGCCGGGGAAGGTACAACTCCCCTCATAATCACCGGAGACAGCCACGAACAATCACCAACTCGTGCCGATCCTCCATCACTGCACCAAGCCATCTAGGTGGTGGCAACCACCAAGAGTAACAAGTGAAATCCGCAATGCAACACGAATACCAAGTGCCTCTAGATGCAATCACTCAAGCAATGCACTTGGATTCTCTCCCAATCTCACAAAGATGATGAATCAATGATGGAGATGAGTGGGAGGGCTTTGGCTAAGCTCACAAGGTTGCTATGTCAATGAAAATGTGCAAGATCGTGAGCTTGAGCCAGCCATGGGGCTTAAATAGAAGCCCTCACGAAATAGAGCCGTTGTACCCCTTCACTGGGAACTGATTGGGGTGACCGGATGCTCCTGTCCAACTGACCGGACGCAGGGCTCAGTGTCCGGTTGCCCGATGCCAGCCACATGTCAATCTTCATTTAACTGTGACTGCCAGATCACAACGGTCGATAGTTGACTAGGACGCTCTAGCACAAGTGACCGGACGCTGAACCCCCTAGCATCTAGTCGTTTACAGTAAGGATCCAAAACTGGTTTTCTTCGACTGGACGCGTCCGGTGGTACTTGACAGGACAAAGCCAGCGTCCAGTCAGTTACCTTGACTTCTGTGCAGCTACGTCAGCTCTGACCGGACACTACCTTCCAGCGTTCGGTCAGCCAGAGGCCCAGCGTTCGGTCACATGACCGACGCTAGGTTATCACTGCCACGCCTGACCGGACGCGTCAGCCCCCTAAGACCAACATCCGGTCAGTTGTAAAATAGTGAGACTGACCCTCTATCATTTCTATCTCCTTCACCCTTGCTCAAATGTGCCAACCACCAAGTGTATCACCTTGTGCACATGTGTTAGCATATTTTCACAAATATTTTCAAGGGTGTTAGTACTCCACTAGATCCTAAATGCATGTGCAATGAATTAGAGCATCTAGTGGCACTTTGATAACCGCATTTCGATACGAGTTTCACTCCTCTTAATAGTACGGCTATCTATCCTAAATGTGATCACACTCACTAAGTGTCTTGATCACTAAAATAAAATGGCTCCTACAATTTATACCTTTGCCTTGAGCCTTTTGTTTTTCTATTTCTTCTTTTCCAAGCTCAAGCTTTTGACCATAACCATGCCATCACCATTGTCATGATCTTCGTCATTGCTTCATCACTTGGAACAGTGCTACCTATCTCATGATCACTTTGATAAACTAGGTTAGCACTTAGGGTTTCATCAATTAACCAAAACCAAACTAGAGCTTTCAATCTCCCCCTTTTTGGTAATTGATGACAACCCTTATACAAAGATATGAATTAAAGTTCATTTGAATCCATGTTGCTTGCCCAAGCATATTTAACATATGTAAAGGATATGTACAAGTTTCATGAACTCCATATGGTAGCAATTGCTCCCCCTACATATGTGCTAAGAGTTTGGATTGTAGCTTTGCACATATGCTTAGATAGGAAATATAGGAGACAATTTCTACCAAATGATGCTAAGGTATAAGAGATGGACCTTTGAAGGGTGATACCAATCGGAGTGCACCATTATACCATCCTTAGCACCATTAGTAACTAGACATACATAAAAACTAGAATACCCCATGAGATCAATATTTCAAGTAAGGATCTAGTTTCCATACGATGAACATAAGTCTAGTTACTTTAGCTAGATAACACTTGATAGCTAGATACCACTTGTAACTACATGGAAATGAAATCATTAGACATTCATTTTATCATTCAAACCTACAACTAGCATACACCACACTAGCATGGATATTGAAATTTAAAACTTGTGCCATGCAAGCAAACATATGAAATGCACATTCAAATGCACCATACAAGTTCATGAGCTGATGGAGAAATCATTTTGGATGGATCCGATGGAACTCCTAGGTGACGTGGGTCATGTGGAATGTCATTTCGGATGCATCCGAAGGTACACCTAGGTGACAAGGCTCAAGTGGAAGCTCATTTTAGTCCGTTTGGAGATAGTGCTAACCTTGACTCAAGATAGGTGCATGGTTTGCGACGAACGTACCATAGGCTCAGAAATCATTTTTGACACACCTAATGGAACTCCTAGGTGATGTGGGTCTTGTGGAATCTTGTTTCGGTCCGTTTGGAGACAATATTAGTGTCGGTGTAAGATAGGTGGATGGTTTGCGACAATTATACCATAGGCCCAAAAATCATTTTGGACGCACCCGATGGTACTCCTAGGTGACGAGGCTCAAGTGGAAGCTCATTTCGGTCCATTTGGAGATAGTGCTATTTATGACGCAAGATAGGTGCACAGTTTGCGCCGAACATACCATAGGATTAGAAATTGTTTTAGACACACCCGATAGAACTCCTAGGCGATGTGGGTCATGTGGAATCTCATTTTGGTCCATGTGGAGACAGTGTTAGTGTCAGTGCAAGATAGGTGCACGGTTTGCGCCAAACATACCATGGGCTCACAAGTAGTTTTGGACGCATGTGATTGTACACCTAGGTGACAAGGCTAAAGTGGAAGCTAGTTTCGGTCCGTTTGGAGATAGTGCTAATCTTGACACAAGATAGGTCCACGGTTTGTGCCGAACGTACCATAGGCTCATAAATCATTTTGGACGCATGCGATGGAACTCCTAGGTCACGTGGGTCACGTGGAATCTCATTTTGCTCCATTTGTTCACGGTGTTAGTGTCGGGGAAAGATTGGTGCGCGGTTTGCGCCAAACGTACCATAGGCTCATAAATCATTTTGGACGCACCCGATGGAACTCCTAGGTGACGTGGGTCATGTGGAATCTCATTTTGATCCGTTTGGAGACGGTGTTAGTGTCGGTGCAAGATAGGTGCACGGTTTGCTCTGAACATACCATAGGCCTAGAAATCTTTTTGGACGCACCCAATGGAACTCCTAGGTGACGTGGGTCATGTGGAATATCATTTCGGTCTGTTTGGAGACGGTGTTAGTGTCGGAGAAAGATAGGTGTACGGTTTGCGACAAACATACCATAGGCTCAGATTTTGTTTTGTACACACCCGAAGGTACCCCTAGGTGATGAGGCTCAAGTGGAAGTTCATTTCAGTCTTTTTGGAGATAGTGCTAATCTTGACACAAGATACATGAACGGTTTGTGCTGAACGTACCATGGGCTCCAAAATCATTTTGGATGCACGTGATGGAACTCCTAGGTGAGGTGGGCAATGTGGAATCTCATTTTGATCCATTTGGAGACAGTGTTAGTGTCCGTGCAAGATAGGTGCATGGTTTGCGCCAAACGTACCAAAGGCTCAGAAATCATTTTGGACGCACCCGATGGAACTCCTAGGTGATGTGGGTCATGTGGAATCTCATTTTGGATCATGTGGAGACAATGTTAGTGTCAGTGCAGGATAGGTGCATGGTTTGCGACAAACATACCATAGGCTTAGATATCATTTTGGACGCACCCGATGGTACTCCTAGGTGATGAGGCTCAAATGGAATCTTATTTTGGTCCATTTAGAGATAGTGCTAATATTTATGCCAGATAGGTGCACGGTTTGTGCCTGAATGTAGCGTAGGCTCAGAAATGGGTTTGGATGCACGCGATGGAACTCATAGTTGATGTGGGTCCTATGGAATGTCATTTCGGTCCATTTGGAGATAGTGTTAGTGTCGGTTCAAGATAGGTGCACGGTTTGCGCCAAACGTACCATAGGCTCAGAAATTGTTTTGGACGCATCCGATGGTACTCCTAGGTGATAAGGCTCAAGTGGAAGCTCATTTATGTCTATTTGGAGATAGTGTTAACCTCGACGCAAGATAGGTGCACGGTTTTTGCCGAACGTACCATAGGCTCAGAAATCATTTTTGACGTACCCGATGGAACTCCTAGGTTATGTGGGTCATGTGGGATCTCGCTTTGGTCCATGTGGAGACAGTGTTAGTGTTGGTGTAAAATAGGTGCATGGTTTGCGACAAATGTACCATTGGCTCAAAAATCATTTTGGACGCACCCGATGGTACTCCTAGGTGATGAGGCTCAAGTGGAAGCTTATTTCGGTCCATTTGAAGATAGTGCTAATCTTGACGCAAGAAAGGTGCACGGTTTGCGCCGAGCGTACCATAGGCTTAGAAATCATTTTGGTCGCACCCAATGGAACTCCTACATGACGTGGGTCATGTGGAATCTCGTTTCGGCCTATTTAGAGATAGTGTTAGTGTCGGAGCAAGATAGGTGCATGGTTTGCGCCAAATATAACATAGGCTCAGAAATCATTTTGGACGCATCCGATGGTACTCCTAGGTGATGAGGCTAAAGTGGAAGCTTCTTTTGATCCGTTTGGAGATAGTGCTAATCTTGATGCAAGATACATGCACGGTTTGTGCCAAAAGTACCATAGGCTCAGAAATCGTTTTAGACGCACGCGATGGAACTCCTAGGTGACGTGGGTCATGTGGAATCTCGTTTCGGTCCATTTTGAGACAATGTTAGTGTCGGTGCAAGATAGGTGCATGGTTTGCGCCAAATGTACCATAGGCTAAGAAATTGCTTTGGACGCATCCGATGGTACTCCTAGGTGATGAGGTTGAATTGGAAGCTCGTTTTGGTCTGTTTGGTGATAGTGCAAATCTTGATGCAAGATAGGTGCACTGTTTGCACCGAACATACCATAGGCTTGGAAATCATTGTGGACGCATGCGATGGAACTCCTAGGACACATGGGTCATGTGGAATCTCATTTCGATCCATTTGTTCATGGTGTTAGTGTTGGTGCAAGATTGGTGCACGGTTTGTGTGGCAGAACCTCTTAAATTATAGGGCCCAAATGCACCTGTCATTGTCCAATGACTTCTGACTTCGCGGTAACTTAAGAAGCCTATCGGGTGTCCTTGGGAGACCCGAATCATCCATGATTTCTTTTGAGCAGGATCCATCACATAGTCATTACAGTATTACAATAGTTTATTCATTAATATACATCAGAGTAAAATAGCGGAAGTCTTACAATAACTTAGTTACAAAATAGTTGTTTCACAAACTAAGTACGATTATTATTACAAACCATAGTAGTGGAGTAGCCTAAGTAGCAAGAACAAAACCATAGTATGATTATTATTTCTGCCCTTCTGAGCATTTTGGTTATTGTTCTTGTCCTGAGCTTGATCCTATTGTTGATTTCCCGGAGCCTTCTGAAAATTCAGATTATACTATTTAGGATATGGGCATTCCCTAGGGAAATGACCTGACTTCCCACAATTGAAACATGGATAATTGTGGCCTTGAGGTGTTGGAGCACAAACACCAGGAACATTTGTCTGTTGTGAGTTCGGGTAAGTTATGGTAGGACGGGCATTTGGTTGTTGACCAGCTTGGAACTACGGTGGACGATAAGGAGGACGGTTGTGATTCACCGGATGATAAATGATCTTCTGTCTCTTTTGATTTCCACCGTAAGACCCAGATGGCACACTCTTTTTCTTCTTAATTTCCTTATGCTGCCGATATTTCTCCTCTAAAGCAATAGCAATGTTAACTACCTCATGATACGTGACATTTGTGTAGGTAGTCATCATGGTCTGAAGTTTGGTACTAAGACCATGCATGAACCACTTCTTTGGCATCCATGTTAACATGCTCATGTGCATACTGTGAAAGGTGATTGAACTTGCCCACATACTGCATGACTATTTGATCACCTTGCTTCAAAGCAAGAAACTCATAAAGCTTCATGGACATAACTCCATCTAGAATATAATGGGCACTGGAAAGCAGTGTAGAACTCGGCCCAAGTTAATCAAGTATCCGGCTGCTTGCATGGCCACATGGTTCGCCCACCAAGCACCTGCTACACCTCTAAGCTATTGGGCAGCAAAAATAGGCTTCTGGAACTCAGTGCATGGAATGAGGTCGAACTTTTGCTCTATGGTACGAAGCTAATCATCAGCTTCAAGTGGTTCATCAGCCTTGGTAAATACTGGTGGTCGTGTATCTATGAAGTCAACATATGTAGCTTCCTGCCTTTGATGATTACGACCATGATTCCCTTGCATCATATTCTAATTGCTTTGAGCTAACTCCCGAAGCAACCGAGCATTATCTACGGTCACATGGACTAATGCAGTGATAGCATCAGCCAAAGTTGGCGGAACTGGTGGCGGATCAGGAAACCCTCGTCTTGCGAAGAACCAGGAATATCCAAAGCCCGAGTACGAGGCATTTGTTCATGACAAACCAAACTTTACTCACAAGCAATTATTGAAATATTAAAAGAGCTTACTACAAACACATTACATTGGGTTTACTTATTTATACACAAGTCTGCACTTAAACAAGACTACCCAGCTAGACTAGAACTCACTATATTACAACTCTACTCTTCTCCTTGATCACATCAAACCTCAGGATCAGTATCCATTCCAGAAACATTTCCGCCTTCATCATCACTTTCATTGACCACCACTACTTCTTCTGGATCCTCTTCTTCTTCCTCTTCAGGCTCATCATCATCTGCTATGATGAAACCTGGGTCCATTGCATCTGCCTAAGGCTCATGATTTGGATTCAGGAGATTGTTCAGCCTATGGACTTCCTCATGCAGATTGGTATAATATTCTTCTAAGTCTTCTACATAAAACTCTAACTCATGAACTCGGGCTCTAGCTACATCTTCTCTATGCCAAGCTTCATTTCTTCCTTCCACCATACGAACTAACATACGCTCATAGTTCTTATGAGCGGTGGTGAGACACCTCAATTGATCCTGTAACTTACCCACCTGGATGGCATCCAAGGCCCTATCTCTAGTAGCCTATGCTAATTCTGCTGAAAGCCTCTGTACCTCAGCCTGGGGATTAGGCCTAAAGCTGCTACTGCTAGCACCATCACTCCTAGGGGCAAGCTGGTGACGAGGGACTCCTTTAGGTCCAACGGACTTATGGGGCGTTACCTTGGTACGAGCCATACTATAGAAAGCAAGATTTAATAACAGTAAGACAATCTGAGAAAAGTCTAAAGAGTAATAAGAATGGGATTTATACTACTCAACCCAAACTAAGAGGGAAAGTAATTAACAAATGGATTAATCATGATGCATGAATCATCCTTATGAAACTTAAACATCAAAGCAAATAAGGTACATATACAATAGTTCTTATTATATAGGGCATAATAAGATTACTACTCCACCATATAAAACCTTTTTAATCAAATAAGGAATTGCGAGAATGAATTAAGATAAGTCGAAAGCAATTTGGACCAAATTAACAGATTAAATTTATTTGCCCCAAATTGTTTTGAAGTTTTTGTAAAACAATACTATAAAAACTTTGTAATGGTCGCTCTGATACCATTCTGTGGCAGAACCTCCTAAATTATAGGGCCCACATGCACTTGTCATTGTCCAATGACTTTGATGACTATGCATATGTTCCCGGTAACTTAAGAAGCCTATCGGGTGTCCTCAGGAGACCCGAATCATCCATGATTTTTCTGAGCAGGATCCATCATAGAGTCATTGCAGTATTAGAACAGTTTATTCATTAATATACATCAGAGTAAAATAGCGGAAGTCTTACAATAACTTAGTTACAAATTAGTTGTTTCACAAACTAAGTACGATTATTATTACAAACCATAGTAGTGGAGTAGCCTAAGTAGCAAGAACAAACACACGCAAATAAAGTGCCCTGCCCAAGGGCCACACATTTACTCGACATCTTCGATTTGAACAACCGTCATGCAGCATGGTCCAAGGCAGACCTACCCATGAGGCTCACCTGCAACAAGGGTTAAAGAACCCTGAGTATAAAAGTACTCAACAAGACCAAATCGATGTATAAATGGGGAAAACTCAGGAATGCAGGCTCAGGAATTCAAGGAAAGGCTTTAGCAAGAATCAAAGTTCTTTTGCATAAAAGCTCTATCATAAGATTCTTTCTTTCAACATATAACCCTTACCAAGATCATATATGAATCTGCCATGATCCGTATTGAGATCATGAACTTCATATCAAACCCTTTCTCAAATCTTCCTCAAGTTTCATTTATTAACTACGATGATGAACAGTGAGTTGAGTCTCCATAACCGAGGAGCAACGACGATTCGAACCGATTATAACCTAGCTAGGGATTCCCAACCACACGACATATGCAGGTCCCTGACCTAATATACCAACCTACCCTCAGGTCCTCTAAAACAAGAACGGGTCCACGCCACCTGAGAATACAGTACTCCACCAATCTAGCCCATTGCCATGTGGGTACATGCTACTCTCGCCATCTCTCCACTCCTAGTGCACGAGTAGCCATTCTCGTAATAGAATAGCCGAGTTAAGGCTTACCGGAGTATGCGACTAGTACTACAAAGTCTCACCTCATGCAATTCAACAACGGACGGTTCTTAATCGACACAGGCGGAAAGAACCCGCTCACAAGACATCCATGTCTTGTGGCTCTCATACACCGAGTCCGCCCGGTCTAGATTTATTACTCCACATGATTATACCTCATGATAGCATAAATAACCAATCGTATCCGAAAATCCATTTATACCTCGCAAGTGATCGGTAATCACCCGACTTTTATCTGTCTAAGCATGGCTAAGCATAAGTAGACCTTCCCTAATTAGAACTAGTAACAAGGTTGATATGGAAAAACAATGTTGGTAATGCATTAATTAGGTTTCCACTCAACTCCTAATCACATAATGCAGTATTTAAAAGCATAAGCGATATAAATTTGTAAAACTCAAGGTAGGTTTAAATGCATCCGGGGCTTGCCTTGATTGTCGGAAAAGTCCGGTTCCAGAGATGTTCCACAGATATCAAACCCGACCTCAACAGGTGGATTAACGCCCTCAACAACTTGGTTGACTACCACGTTCTCACTTTCGTTCACTACACATAGTAATAATGCCATGTTTAAAATGATGCGAGATATAAAACATGATGCTTGACGATGGATGCAAAAGTTAATAACTTGAATACAACTTTCCTTCACGGTATAGTTACAAGCCAAAAACTAACTAAACGTTTTTATAAACTCAAACAGTTACTTTAAATGCCAAGGATCATTTTATGCTTATGACCCAAGGTCATCACTCAATCTCAAATTCAAACAAAACCTAAGTCATTAAAAGTTAATATTTGTTTTTATTAATCAACAATTAATTCAAAATTATGAAATAAATCAACTTTTTCCAATTGAGCTCAAAATTTTTGTGAAGGCTCATCACATGATAACTAAGTGTAAAAACAATTTTCATAATTTTTGGATAATTATACAAGCCAAGAAAAATCATGAAAACCATTTCTTAATTAAATTAATCAATTTTTATCACATTAAAATGTACTGAAAAGTAACATTTAATATTTTTCCTAAATAGTTTACATCTCAGAGAGGTCACACAAAAATTTTCATAAGTTTTGGAGATCTATTTAATTCTACACAAAATAAACAAATCATAGCACTATTAATCATTTCTACAAATTAGAAAACTCATTTTCAAACAAACAGTCACTGACATCGGGGTCCCACCCATCAGTGAGAGCAGCACGATGGCGAGCCTCTGACCGACGCATTCTCACCGACGGCGAGGTCTCCGGTGATGGGACTCGGACCAACATGACCTCCTTGACAATGCGCACACACCGGTGGCATAGGTTAAAGCTCTAGGTCACTGGAGCGACCTTGCCGGCGATGATGGTGGCTCAACGGAGCATGGCTGACGTGCACCCAGCGATCTATGACTTCATCGGTGGTACAAAGGTCTTTGGTGTACTCAGCAACTCCTAATGGACTGAACCGAGCCCTTAATAGAACCCCCAACGCTCTACAACGCAAGCAGCACGAGCGTAGCGGCACGATGGAGCAAAATTCGTCGGCGTCCCATGGTCCGGTGGCTACGGCATGGTAGAGGTTAAAAAGACCACACAGGCATGATCAGTGGCTCACCCCAAAGCTGACGCGCTTGAGAATGATGGCTACGGTGAGTCAGAGCTAAGTCGTCGACGTTGGAGACGATGGTGGCGGTGTCAACTCATGGCAAAGCTCCATTCCGACAAAAGCAAACTACCAAATGATGAACGATCAAGACTACGAGCAACGCTAAATCATGAGGGTCATGAAACAATAAATGGCAAAGCGAGAAGCCCACTAGAACTCCATGTCTACTTGGAGTGGATCGTGGTGCCATCTCACCGAAGAGGAGGAAGACGACATTACGCCGGGCACTCTAGGGAGAGAGAGACTCAACTAGATGGCTCTACGGGTGCACCAGGCAAACATAGTTACGGTGGTGACACTGGTTGGAGACGGGAAGGCTCGGTGGCTCTGGCATGAGCTCGACGGAGCAAGGCGACACGGACAGGAAAAATAGAGGAAAGGAGGAAGAGCGACTGGAGGGCGCTCCAGACTTAATCGGTGGGCGAAGAGCGGCAGTGAGCTGTGCGCTTGACACGCCATGGCAGCGCGGACACGTCAAAGCCAGAGGTGGTGCCAGCGGGCGTGCGTAGAAGCCAGTGGAAGCTCACCGACGGTGAGAGTCTGCCTGCTTGCACTATTCAAGCAAATTACCGAATTGCCACTCGCTCAATTTCTCAAATTACTCTCAAATTTGTATGGAAACTCAAAAATCTCCAAAAATAAAAGTTGTTCCAAATTCAAATTTCTACAACTTTGCTTTAATAACCATACCCAAATTCTATCTAGATTTGAAAATGCAAGTTTGAAATCAAAAGGGGACACTTTAAGAATTTATCCCCTTTCAAATTACTCCAAATTTTACATAACAACTTTGAAAACTCTAAAAACCAACTTTGTACACCTTGACAAGCTCTACACTTTTCCTTTTAGGCTCATCCCCAAAATGTTCTTAGATTTTGAATTAGGTTTTCTAGGGCAGAATATAAAGGCTGGAAATTAGGGTTTTGGAATTCAAATTTAATACTAGAGTCATGAACTTGATTCATCCATACAAGTCAACACATATAATCATAAAAGTAAACTTGTTTTAGTGAATGCACTATCAAAGTTTTCACTAACTCAAAAATGATGTGCAATGCATATGATGACATGGCATATTTTAGTGTTTAAAACACCAGAGGTGTTGCAACCTTTCCCCCTAAAAGAAATCTCGTCCTGAGATTTTAAAAGTCCTAGGATAAAGTAATGGAAAAGGAAATGTGTCAAGCAAAACATTCAAAACCTGACCATAAAATAGCTAAGGTCCCTTTACAAAGCATGGTTCGTAAAGACAAAAGACAACTAACATTATTCTATATAGACGCAAGAAACTCCAGAAATTGTTCTAGCAAGAAATCTTCGGATTCCCAAGTAGCTTCTTCTTCTGATTGTTTATTCTATATCGACGCAAACCATAGGCACCGAAATCATTTTGGACGCACGCGATGGAACTCCTAGGTGGGGTGGGCAATGTGGAATCTCATTTTGATCCATTTGGAGATAGTGTTATTGTCGGTGCAAGATAGGTGCATGGTTTGCGCCAAAGTACCATAGGCTCAAAAATTGTTTTGGATGCATCCGATAGTACTTCTTGGTGAGGAGAAAGTGGAAGCTCATTTCGGTCCATTTGGAGATAGTGCAAATCTTGATGCAAGATAGGTGCACGATTTGCGCCGAACGTACCATAGGCTCAGGAAATCATTTTGGACGCACCCGATGGAACTCCTAAGTGATGTGGGTCATGTGGAATCTCATTTCGGTCCGTGTGGAGACAATGCGAGTGTCGGTGCAGGAGGGGTGCACGGTGTGCGACAAATGTACCATAGGGTTAGAAATCATTTTGGACGCACCCGATGGTACTCCAAGGTGACGAGGCTCAAGTGGAAACTTATTTTGGCCTGTTTAGAGATAGTACTAATCTTGACACAAGATAGGTGCATGATTTGCGCCAAACGTACCATAGGCACAGAAATTGTTTTCAACGCACCCGGTCGAACTACTAGGTGACTGAGGCTCAAGTGAAAACTAATTTCGATCCTGTTTGGAGATAGTGCAAATCTTGACGCAAGATAGGTGCACAGGTTTGCGCCAAATGTACCATAGGCTCGAAAATCATTTTGGACGCACCCGATGGAACTCCTATGTGATGAGGCTCAAGTGAAAGTTTGTTTTGGTCCATTTGGAGATAGTGCTAATCTTGATGCAAGATACATGCACGGTTTGTGCCGAACATACCACAGTCTCCGAAATCATTTTGGACGCACACGATGGAACTCCTAGGTGACGTGGGCAATGTGGAATCTCATTTCGATCCATTTGGAGACAGTGTTAGTGTCGGTGCAAGATAGGTGCATGGTTTGCGCCAAACATACCATAGGCTCGAAAATTGTTTTGGACATGTCCGATGGTACTCCTAGGTGTTGAGGCTCAAGTGGAAGCTCGTTTCGGTCTGTTTGGAGATATTGCAAATCTTGACGCAAGATAGGTGCACGGTTTGCGCCGAACGTACCATAGGCTCGGAAATCATTTTGGATGCGCCCGATGGAACTCCTAGGTGATGTGGGTCATGTGGAATCTTGTTTTGGTTCATGTGGAAACAATGTTAGTTTTGGTGCAGGATAGGTGCACGGTTTTTGATAAACGTATCGTAGGATCAGAAATCATTTTGGATGCACCCGATAGTACTCCTAGGTGACGAGGCTCAAGTGGAAGCTTATTTCGGTCTCTTTAGAGATAGTGCTAATCTTGATGCAAGATAGGTGCATGATTTGCACCGAACGTACCATAGGCTCGGAAATCATTTTGGACTGCACACGATGGAACTCCTAGGTCACATGGGTCATGTGGAATCTCATTTTGATCCATTTGTTCATAGTGTTAGTGTCGGTGCAAAATTGGTGCGCGGTTTGCGCCAAACGCACCATAGGCTCAGAAATCATTTTGGACGCACCCGATGGAACTCCTAGGTGACAGTGGGTCATGTGGAACCTCATTTCGATCTGTTTGGAGACAGTGTTAGTGTCTGTGCAAGATAGGTGCACGGTTTGCGCCAAACATACCATAGGCTCATATATTGTTTTGGACACACCCGATGGAACTCCTAGGTGACGTGGGTCATGCGGAATCTCGTTTCGGTCTATTTGGAGACAGTGTTAGTGTCGGATCAAGATAGGTGCACAGTTTGCGACAAACAGTACCATAGGCTCAGAAATCATTTTGGACGCACCCAATGGTACTCCTAGGTGATGATGCTCAAGTGGAAGTTCAGTTTCGGTCCATTTGGAGATAGTGCTAATCATGACGCAAGATATGTGTACATGGTTTGTGCCTGAACGTACCATAGGCTCCTGAAATTGTTTTGAACACACCCGATGGTACTCCTAGGTGACGACGCTCAAGTGGAAGCTAATTTCGGTCCAGTTTAGAGATAGTGCTAATCTTGATGCAAGATAGGTGCACGGTTTGCGCCAAATGTACCATAGGCTTGGAAATCATTTTGGATGCACACATGATGGAACTTCTAGGTCACATGGGTCATGTATAATCTCATTTCGATCCATTTGTTCATGGTGTTAGTGTCGGTGCAAAATTGGTGCGCGGTTTGCGCCAAATGTACCATAGGCTTAGAAATCATTTTGGATGCACCCGATGGAACTCCTAGGTGACGTGGGTCTTGTGGAATCTCATTTCGATAAGTTTGGACATGGTGTTAGTGTTGGTGCAAGATTAGGTGCACGGTTTGTGCCAAACATACCATAGGCTCAGAAATCATTTTGGATGCACCCGATGGAACTCCTAGGTTACGTGGGTCTTGTGGAATCTTGTTTCGGTCTGCTTGGAGACGGTGTTAGTGTCGGAGCTAGATAGGTGCACGGTTTGCGACAAACATACCATAGGCTCAGAAATCATTTTGGACGTAGCCGATGGTACTCCTAGGTGATGAGGCTCAAGTGGAAGTTTGTTTCATTCCGTTTGGAGATAGTGCTAACCTTGATGCAAGATACGTGCACGGTTTGTGCCGAACGTACCATAGGTTCCACAATTGTTTTGGATGCACACGATGGAACTCCTAGGTGACATGGCAATATGAAATCTCATTTTGATCCATTTGGAGACAGTGTTATTGTCAGGTGCAAGATAGGTGCATGGTTTGCGCCAAGAGGGGGGGGGTGAATTGGGCTAATTATAAATTTTCTTGCAATAATTAAATCCTACGGTTAGCCCAATTAATCCCTTGTGCCTAGAAAAGTGTTTCTATCAATCTAATGCACAAAGGACTTGCAACCTATGTTCCAAACTTACTCTAGCATGGCAATTCTATGAATGTAAAAACAAGTATTGAATTGCTTAAAGTAAATGCTCAAAGTAAATAGGGAGAGAGGAATGCAGAGATGTTTTGCCGAGGTATCGGAGAGTCGCCACTCCCCACTAGTCCTCGTTGGAGCACCCGTGCAAGGGTGTAGCTCCCCCTTGATTCACGCAAGGATCAAGTGCTCTCTATGGGTTGATTCTTCGACACTCCGTCGCGGTGAATCACCCAAAACCGCTCACAACTTGAGTTGGGTCACCCACAAGCTCTGCCGGGTGATCACCAAGCTCCCAATCATCACCAAGCCATCTAGGTGATGGCGATCACCAAGAGTAACAAGCACTGAACTCTCACTTGACCACTTGAAGCCTAATGAGAACGGTGGATGCACACTTTGCTACTCTTGATTCACTAATGAGGCTACTCTCTTGGATTCACGAATCTCAATCACCTCACTAGGACCTTGCTCTTCTTGGCACTCACAAACGTGTTTCTCAGCTGTTGGAATGATTAAAAGTGACTCCACACATGAGTGGAGCTTCTATTTATAAGGCAGCCTGAAAAACTGAACCGTTATGTGCCTCTGCGGGTGATTGGACGCTCCGGTCATGTTGATCGGACGCTCCGGTCAGTTCAACCTGCACACCAGTGTTTAAGTGTTGACTGGACGCTGGCAGGGTCCGATCACCACTGACCGGATGCATCCGGTCGCATTAAACCCTCACTGGATGCTTACTGTACTCGACCGGATGCTAGGATCCTCAGGGTCCGGTCAGTATTGACCGGACGCGTCCGGTCGCAGATTCACTCTTCTAGAACCTTACTGGAGTCGACCGGACACTGGTCCTCAGCGTCTGGTCACTCGAGCACTCAGCGTCCGGTCGCACCGAACGCAATCTCCTTGATCAAATGAACTGACCGGACCCTGCGGCCAGCGTCCGGTCGCACCGGAGCCAGCGTCCGGTCAGCATTTGACCCTCCATTCACTTCCAACTCTCGATCATATGTGAATGAAGTTTGCTCCATAGGATCATAGGGCTGTTGTGGAGCTACCTAGTGCTAGTTTTAACTAAGTGTGCACCACACCTAACTCACTAGACTCATCTAGGTCAAGCTACCCGTCCATACCCCCCTTAATAGTACGGCCAAAGGAAAAACAAAGTCCTAAACTACTCTAAGTGTCATCTCCAACTCCAATCGACACTTAGAACTAGTCATCCTTAACCTTGTCATCCATCCTTTGAAAACCGAAATGATTTCCATCGTAGGGGCATGACCACCTTCGATTGCCCAATTGATCTCCATTACCATGACCTAACTTAATTGCCTCTGCAAAACACACATTAGTCATAGTAATCTTGTATTGTCATTAATCACCGAAACCCAACAAGGGGCCTAGATGCTTTCAATCTCCCCCTTTTTGGTGATTGATGACAATACCACCTCGAGTATGTGAAAGAGTGAGGTTTTTGACATGCTTGGTTCATATAAGCTTTTGTCAATAAGAACCAAAGAGTTAAGGCAAGCTTATATGACCCAAGCCAACATAATGTACTCAAAGGATATGAAATAAGCATGAGTACAAGTAATAAAGCTCATTTGCATCAGAGTATAAACGCGGAAGCAAAAGCAAATGAGCATAACACAAGTGATATGACATATCAATGAATTCAAAGTAGAGAGCACACATGTCATATATCACAATCACGTAGATATCACTATCACATAGATATAATAGTATGCATGAAAGTAAACACACGAATGCATAATAGTAATAGTGTATCACACAAATAAAACTCCAAATGTATATAATAGACTAATAGCTAACTAGACTCCCCCTAAAAGTCGCTCCCCCTGAGTCTACATACTCGAACCCTCTCCCCCTTTGGCGTCAAACACCAAAACCTAAGGGTCGGTCGGTGGGGCTGCAGCGGACGAGCCGGGCGCTGAGGTACGAGGAGCAAGCTGGAACTGGGCGCCATCATCATCTGACCCTAAGCTCTGTACTGACTGACCCTCTATGGCTAGAAGCGTCGCTGAAGAGGTCTGGGTCTGAGCTAGAGTAGGTGCTAGCCTGTGATGCTGCTGGTATATCTGTCGTAGGATCTGAAGATGCGACAGAAGAAGGGAGCCTCTGAGTAGTCACTAGCGACAGGAGCTGCTGTAGAAGGACCTAGGGCATACATATGTGGCGGTGTAGGCATCCTTGTCAACTCGCTAAAAGATGCTCCAAGACTCCTGGAGACTGACGTGTCAGGCACAAATAGCGAGGGTGACTGATCCGGTGTGAAGCCTGTCTGATATGGTGTGAACTGCGGGGCTACCACTGGCGAGGATAACCACTAGGACACATGTACTGTGGGAGAAGCAAATGGAGCTGGAGGCTGTCCCTAGACTCTGAAGCCCACTGGGTTGTACTACTGGAGTTGTCGTAGTGGTGGCAGGCTGAGCAAGCTAGGGTGAAAGCTATGACTATGGAGCCCCAAGTGCTGTTACTACATGCTGCATAAATGCCATAAGATGCTGCTGCATGAGTAACTGCTACTGATGCATCTGCTGCTACTGCTGTGGGAGGACCTACTGCTATCGCTGGAACTCATCCTGACGAGCCTAAAACTATGCAAAGTTGGTAGAGGTCTCCTAAGCCTGTCATGCCTAATCCTGCTGCATCCGCTCAAGAATAGCAATCAAAGCGGGGTCCGTCTGCGGTGCAGGTGGAGCAGAGCTAGAACTACCGGCCTCTGCATCATGTCTGCGTGGAGGCATCTAAGGAATAGGTAGGTAGTCGTCATCTAAACTGTCACTAGACTCGCTCCTCTCCTCCTGAGCCTCAAGCTGCTCCTCCTCAGTAGCGGCTATGCCTCTGATAATCTTGTCCTGCTAAGCTGTGGACTCTAGTACATCTAGATGATGACGAGGCTGAGTGGGTGCCTGTGGTGTGCTATGCCTGATCCTCTATGCCATGTTATAAGCTGGAAACTCTATGGTGGCACCTCTATACTCTGCAACCATCTCTAGGTGTCCTAACTTGCACAGCCTTGAGCATAAGGAATGTGATCCAATGTGCATATGGAAGCTGCCTGCGACCCTTGAAGCCCTCAGCTATCGTAGTCCTCCATCTCTAGATAGAAGGAAGGATCCCAAATATCAAACACTAGTCTGCTGCATCAGGGCAGTTGAGGAGCCAAAGCTAGAGGTGAGTCAAGCCCTCTCTGTATCCCATCCTAGGAAGTAGTGTCCTCCTAATGATAGCCTCTAGCACTCTAGCTATAGGAGTAAGGTCACTAGGGTTCCTCCTCGACCCCTCACCAAAGGGCTCCTTGAAGCAATGGCGCACAAGATCTGTAGGGGGCACCAAACCACCATGAGGGCGCCTAGGAGGCTGTTGCTATCCATAACATACCTCATGTAACCTGACAGGCTGCTCCTATAACCTCAGTATCTCCCTAGCCCTCTGACTCATCATCCTGTAGTCTCTGCCTCTGAATGCAAAGTGCATATATCTATGGTGTGGGTCAATATAGAGAGAAGCATAAAACTGATGAACCCAGGATGGAACATATACTCCAGTCCGTCCAATCAAATCTGTCAGCCCCGACAGATATGCAAGGTAGGGGCGAATATGCTCTCCAGCTGCTGCGACTATAGCCTCAATGCTACAAACCCGCTGAGATCTAAAAACTGCTCCACTGTTCAGATATGCATTGTAGAAGTCTTCCTAGAGTGGTGTATAGAATCCCTCTGAAGCTCTCTCATCCCTCCTGGGTGGAAACCACACATCAAACTCCATAAAGCGAAGCTGCTGAACCTGCTTGGCCATGGCGGCCCTCAAGTCAAGGTGGGTCACTAGAGGCGGACCCTATGGACAAGGTTGTGGATGTGATCCCCTCCGCTGTGTCAGCGGCCTCGATGACACTGGAACCTGGGTATGACTAGAGCGGCGTAGCAGTGGCTAGGGTGCCTGCTCAATCTCCTCGGCCTCCTTGGCCCGCTGGCCCTCCTCACCCTCCTGAGGCTACTGTGACTACTGTCCCTCCTGTGTCTCCTGACTTGGCTGAGGCTCTACTGGTGGGGGCTGCTGCTATGACTCCTGCTATGACTCCCCCTGAGGCTGAGGATCCACAATGGGAAGACATCGTCCTGCCATCATGATAGTCCTAGATGGACTACCATGAAGATGCTCAATCTCCTTAAGTCTGCCCTGCGCGTCTGGTGATAGATGATCTACAATGACAACTCCACTATGGGCACCTCCTCTCTTGGCACGCTCTGCTGCCTCAGCAACTATAGCTGCTCTGGCTGTCTCTACATCAGGGTACTTCCTCTTCTTGGATGCAGTCTTCTTTGTTGCCTTGCCTTTAAGACCTATAGGCAAGCGAGGTGGAGGCCTCTGATCATCATCTCCTAGACCACCATGAATGTTCTTGGTGCGAGCCATCTGATCTGACTAGAACCACTGCTGCTGACAAGATCAACTGTCTACTGACACTTTTGAGGCTTGGCCTCGATCTGTACTCATGAGCTTGGCTCCGAGTTGACTGACAACTGCACCTAACACCTCAACGACACCGACTCGCTGCATGATGGAATAGATGGATATACAAGTAAATATGATATATCTAATAGATGAGAAACCCTATGAGAGCAAGCAATTTAGATGTGAAATAGAAGCGAGTGGCTTGCTACCTGACGAACCGACGATCCAAGAAGAAGGAAAGCCACCCATGGGGAACCACCGACTCGGCTAGGGTTAGGGTTCCAACTCGACAAAGATTGGCGATGCAAGCGGTGAATTGATGGCCGAGAGGATGAAGGACACGAGCTCAGCGATTAGGGCTATGGTGGAGCTTGGCTACATGGCTGGAGCTAGGGCATTGGCGTGGCTCAGTTGACACGGTCGTGTGGGGAGGCGCTGCTTGGCCAGGAGGCGGCGACGGCGTGCGCATGAGCTGGAGGCAGTGTGTGGACATGGCTGTGGAGGCACAAGGAGCAACGGCTGTGGTGGTGCTGGGAGACACGGCGGCACGGCGGTGGCACGCGAGCTCAGCTGCGATGGCGTCGGCGGTGGATTAGGTCAAAGGAAATCGCCGATGCTTTGATTAAATAGGGTGGCCCTCACGAGTCAGAAACAGAAAACAGGGAAGAGACCTGATGCCGCATGATATCTACTGATCGGATGCTCTGGTGGTAGCGACTAGATGCTACCACCTAGTGTCCAGTCGATTCCAGAGAGGTCCAATTCCTCTAGAATTTGCGACCGGACGTGTCCGGTGGTCCATGACTGGACGCAGCCAGAGTTCGGTTAGTTGCCTTTAACGCCATGTAGATCGACCGGACGCTGGAACCCTTTCTGACCGGACGCTCAAACACAGAGTCCGGTCACTCCTTCAGCTTCTGTTCACCTCATGTGAACTGACCGGACGCTGGACTACAGAGTCCGGTGCAGCGTCCGGTCACTCTTTTCTAGCAAATCTTCAATGTTCCTCCACGCTGCCTGTTCCCAATCAAGTCCCAACATGAATAAGATCCAAATAAACACCAATTGGGACTGATGTGAGTGACCTCTCTCAAACCCTCATATTTTTCAAAATATTTTGCCTTAGGCTATAATTCTTTTTAAGAAAATAGGCAATAAGAGGGCAAATGGAACAAAACGACAAAACAACATCCATGCATATGCAATACTTGTAAGTAAATCTAGTTGCTTAGTCAAGTTTGATCCAAGGTTAAGCTTCTTCACACGCTTTTCGGCGGTTATCTTAACCATGTTAGACAAGCCCTATATGCATTACCAAAAATTAAACATGTTGTATATTACAATGAATGCAAGGGACAACACAAGCTCATCTTTTAGTGAAGTTACTAAAATCAAGTACATTGAGCTCATTCCGCAATCTACAAAATGTAGCCTCATCTAGTGGTTTAGTGAAGATATCTGCTAATTGATCTTCGGTTCTTACACCTTCTAGTGATATATCATTTTTAGCAACATGATCTCTTAGAAAGTGATGGCGGATATCTATGTGCTTGGTGCGAGAGTGTTGAACCTAGATTATTTGCAAGTTTTACCGCACTTTCATTGTCGCACAAAAGAGGTACCTTTTCTAGAACTACACCATAGTCTAGCAAAGTTTGTTTCATGTATAATATTTGTGCACAACAAGCACCCACGGCAATGTATTCCGCTTCGGCGGTGGACAAAGCCTACACTATTTTGTTTCTTGGAGGACCAAGACACAAGTGATCTACCAAGCAAATGGCACCCTCCAGATGTGCTTTTTCTATCAACTTTGCAACCGGCATAATCCGAATCGGAATAGCCAACTAATTCAAATATAGCTCCTTTGGGATACCAAAGGACCAATGCTTGGTGTGTGCTTAAGATACCTAAGGATTCTTTTTACGGCAATTAAATGTGTTTCCTTAGGATTAGCTTGAAATCTAGCACACATACACACACTAAACATGATGTCGGGCCTAGATGCGGTTAAATATAACAAGCTACCAATCATGGAACGGTAGAGAGTTTGATCAATCGGGTTACCTCCCTCATCTAGGTCGAGATGTCCATTGGTAGGCATTGGTGTCTTGATTGGCTTACATTCATCCATCTTGAATCTCTTGAGAAGATCTTTTGTGTATTTCTCTTGAGAGATGAAGATGCCTTCTTTCATTTGCTTGACTTGAAAACCAAGAAAGAATGTAAGCTCACCAATCATGGACATCTCGAACTCCTTTGACATCAATTCACCAAATTCTTTGCATGAGTCTTCATTTGATGATCCAAAGATGATATCATCAACATATACTTGACAAATGAAGATATGCCCATCAAGCTTCTTGGTGAATAGTGTGGTGTCGACCTTCCCAATGGTGAAGCCCTTCTCAATGAGGAAGTCCCGAAGGCGCTCATACCAAGCTCTTGGGGCTTGCTTAAGCCCATATAGTGCCTTGGACAACCTATAAACATGATTAGGATATCTAGGGTCTTCAAACCAGGAGGTTGATCAACATAGACTAGTTCATTAATAAAGCCATTTAAAAATGCACTTTTCACATCCATTTGATATAGTTTCATTTCATGATGTGATGCATATGCAAGTAGGATACGGATGGCTTCTAATCTTGCAACCAGTGCAAAGGTCTCTCCAAAATCCAAACCTTCAACTTGGGAGAACCCCTTTGCAACTAGTCTTGCCTTGTTCCTCACAACAACACCTTGATCATCTTGCTTGTTGCAGGAACACCCACTTTGTTCCAATGACTCTTGCACCTTTTGGCCGCTCTTCAAGAGTCCAAACTTCATTGCGAGTGAAGTTGTTCAACTCTTCATGCATGGCATTGATCCAATCTGGATCTTTAAGAGCTTCTTCTATCCTTGGTAGGCTCATAGCAAGAGACAAAAGAGTGATGAGCAATAAATGAAGCAAGTTTTTGAGATCGAGTCATTACACCCTTTGATGGACTCCCTATGATGAGATCTTGTGGATGATCTTGTAGGAGAGGTGTATTTCTTCTATTGACCACTTGAGGAGGAGGTTGTGGAGCATCAACATCTTGTGCTTGTACCACCATTTGCTCATGGGAGATATGAGTATCTTCATTTTCTACTCTCCCATCTTTTTCACCATCTTGTGGCACACTTGATGAAGAAGGTTGATCAATGACTTGTACATCATCTTCATCATCTTTTGGCTTGATGTCTCCCACCGAATATTCTTCATAGCCTCCCTCAATGGTTCATCACCTACATCATCAAGATTCTCATGTGCTCCTTGGGAGCCGTTAGATTCATCAAATTCCACATCATATGTTTCTTCAACCAAGCCGGTGGCATGATTAAATACTCTATATGCTTTGGACTTTGATGAGTAACCAACAAGAAAACCAATATCACAACATCTTTGGAACTTCCCTAGGTGTTGCCTGCTTCTTGTAGATGTAGCATTTGCAACCAAACACCCTAAAGAAGGAGACGTCCGGCTTCTTCCCATTGAGCAACTCATAAGGTGTCTTGCCAAGGAACTTTTGAAGGAATAGGCGGTTTGATGCATAGCATGCGGTGTTGATTGCTTCTGCCCATAGAGCTTCGGGGGTGTTGTACTCATCTAGCATTGTCCTTGCAAGAGTGATCAAAGTCCAGGTTCTTCCTCTCAACTACACCATTTTGTTGAGGAGTATAAGTTGCGGAGACTTCATGCTTGATCCCAACTTCATCACAATAAGCTTCAATGTTTGTGTTGTCAAATTCTTTTCCATTGTCACTTCTTATCTTCTTGAGCTTCACTTCAAATTCATTTTGAGCTTCTCTTGGCAAACTTCTTGAAGCAAGATGCAACTTTGGATTTGTCATGAAGGAAGAATACCCATGTATACCTTGAATAGTCATCAACAATCACAAGACAATAGAGATTCCCTCCCAAACTCTTGTATGTTGTTGGTCCAAATAAATTCATGTGTAGGAGTTCTAGCACTCTTGTGGTTGACATGAAAGCTTTTGTTGGATGGGTATTTGCAACTTGCTTGCCGGCTTGACATGCACTACAAAGCTTGTCCTTCTCAAACTTCACATCCTTCAACCCTCTCACCAAATCATTCTTCATTAGCTTCTTGAGTGAACTCATACCAACATGAGCAAGTCTTCTATGCCATAGCCACCCAAGTGTTGTTTTGGTGAATAGGCAAGTCTTCAAATTTGCATCTTCGGAGGTGAAGTCCACTAGATATAAGTTGTTGTATCTAAATCCATTGAATATCACTTGATTATCATCTACCTTGGATACAACAACCTCCTTCTCGGTGAACAAGCATTGGAAGCCAAGATCACACAATTGTCCAACGGATAGCAAGTTGAAACTCAATGAAGCAACATATAGCACATTGGAGATGGAATGATCATTTGATATTGCCACTTTGCCCAATCCTTTAACCTTGCCCTTTGAGTTATCTCCAAATGTTATTTTCTCTTGTCCATCTACCTCTTCATCTAGTGAGGTGAACATACGAGGATCACCTAGTCATATGTTGAGTGCAACCACTATCAATAACCCAATGACTTCCACTGGTCTTGTAGTTCACCTACACACAAGAGATTCAAGCTTTAGGAACCCAAACTTGTTGAGGGCCCTTCACCTTCTCAACAAGTGACTTAGCCACCCAAATCTTCTTAGGCCTATTCTTGTTAGGGGGTCCTAAGAACATGACTTTCATCTTTCCACTAGAATCCTTTCTAAGCATGTAGTGAGCATTGAAGGCAAAGGGTCTAGCATGCTTGGGCAAGGGTTGTGGCGGTGGAGTTTGGCACTCATGAGCAAAGTGGCCTTCTTGTCCACACTCAAAACATCTCTTTGGCTTCGGCTTTGGCTTTGATTGTTGTTGTTGAACTTGAGCCTTCTTCTTCTCTACACTTGCCACATATCCAATGCCACTTCTATCCTATCTTCATGATAGGTGTTCATGAGTAGCTCACTTTGGAGGTGCTTGCCTCTAGCAAACTTGCTCAACCCAATCTTGAGATGCTCTTTCTCCAACTTGAGCTTCTTATTTTCTTCCTTTAGAGCATCATCTTTCTTCTCTTCCTTGAGCTTCTTGTTCTCTTCCTTGAGCTTCTCATTCTCAAGGATCAACTCTTTGTCATGATCAAGAGTTTCTAGCACAATGGTGTTGTGGCTTTTCATCTCTTCAAGATCTTTCATGAGCTTTTCATTTGTATTCTTGAGCTTGACATATTCATCATAGTCATTGCACTCAACCACTTTCTTGCCTTTGCCACTAGATCCTTGCTCAATGCTCTCATCAATCAAATCATCACATGATGTAGCTATATCAATCTTAACAACATGGTTAGTAGCATCATGTGGCTCACTTGGTAAGAATTCTTGAGCAATGACAAGAGTATCATAATTGATCTTTAGGGTTGTATGTTCATCTTTTAGCTTGTTGTGGCTAGTGATGAGCTCATTGTGCACCCACTCAAGTTTATCATGTTTATCTTTAAGCTCTTTCTTAGAAGATTTGAGCTCCTTGAGTTTGGATGATATAGCATCATTTGTCTCTTTAAGCTCAACATTAGCCTTTTCCAAAGTATCGCATTTTGCTAAGAGTGAGTCATTTTTAGCATCAAGCTTTTCATTTTTAGCTCTACTCTTTCTAATGATCTTAGTGTATTGTCTTAGTATTTTGACAAGATCATCATATGAAGGTGAATCATCATCATCGCTATCACTATCATCATCACTAGCTTGCTCATCATCACTACTATCATCATTATTAGTTACCTTGCGTTCACCCTTGGCCATAAGGCATAGGTGTGTAGAGGATGATGGCGGTGAAGATGAAAGATCAATAGCAATGGCGGCCACCTTCTCATCTTCACTATCATCATCGGATGATCCACTTGATGAATCAATGTCCGTGAGCCAATCACCGACGATGTAGGCCTTTCCACTCTTCTTCTTCTTGTGGAAGTCCCTCTTTTTGCCATCTCTCTTCTTGTATGGCTTGTTCTTCTTCTCATCTTCATCTTCATTACTTGAGTCATCTTTCTTGCCCTTGTTCTTATTCTTGAACTTGTTCTTCTTGGGCTTGGTGCATTGATGTGCTAGATGACCAAGTTCACCACAATTGAAGCAATCCATTTCGGAGATTGGCTTTCTTCTAGAGCTTGTGAAGAACTTCTTCTTCTTGCCATCAAACTTGATGCCACTCTTGTTTAGCTTCTTTAGCATTTTGGCGGCTTTCTTCACCATGAGAGCAAGATCTTCATCTTCATCTTCTTCATCACTTGAGCTCTCATACTCAAGTCTTGCTTTGCCTTTATCTTGGCTAGCTTTGAATGCTAAGTCCTTCTCTTTCTTCTTGGTAGAGGATGAGCCATCTTGTGGCGTGATATGCATGTACATCTCATGAGCATTGATCTTTCCCAAGATTTGTGTCGGTGTAGCGGTGGAGAGATCACCTTGGTGTAGCACGGTCATAATATGCCCATATTTTTCAATGGGGAGGACACTCAAGATCTTTCTCACAATGTCGGTATGGTGACATTTGAGTAAGTCCAAGCCCATTGACTTCCTCTATAAGAACATTCAAACATGAATACATCTCATTAGCACATTCTTTGGGAAGCATCTCAAATGAATTTAGCTTTTTAATCACAAGATGATAGCGTTCCTCACGCTCACTCTTGGTTCCCTCATGGAGCGCACAAACGTCCGACCATAGTGCATGGGAGTCTTTGTGGTTCCTTATGCGGTTGAACACATCTTTGCAAAGGCCTCTAAAGATGGTGTTTCGAGCCTTTGCATTCCACTTTTCATAATTAACCTCATCGCCTTGTAAGTGTGTAGCATCCTGAGGTTTTGGGAAGCCTTATGTGGCGGCTCTAAGTATACCAACGTCTAGAGCTTCTAAGTACGCCTCCATGCGGATTTTCCAATATGGAAAGTCATCTCCCTCAAAGATAGGAGGAGGTCCATCCTCATGAGACTATCTTGCTCTAAGCGATTAAGCTTAAAAACATGAGCACGAGGCTCTGATACCAATTGAAAGGATCAAGATGCCCAAGAGGGGGGGGTGAATTGGGCTAATTCTAAATTTTCTTGCAATAATTAAATCCTACGGTTAGCCCAATTAACCCCTTGTGCCTAGAAAAGTGTTTCTATCAATCTAACGCACAAAGGACTTGCAACCTATGTTCCAAACTTACTCTAGCATGGCAATTCTATGAATGTAAAAACAAGTATTGAATTGCTTAAAGTAAATGCTCAAAGTAAATAGAGAGAGAGGAATGTGGCGATGTTTTGCCGAGGTATCAGAGAGTCGCCACTCCCCACTAGTCCTCGTTGGAGCACCCGTGCAAGGGTGTAGCTCCCCCTTGATCCGCGTAAGGATCAAGTGCTCTCTATGGGTTGATTCTTTGACACTCCGTCGCGGTGAATCACCCAAAACCGCTCACAACTTGAGTTGGGTCACCCACAAGCTCCATCGGGTGATCACCAAGCTCCCAATCACCACCAAGCCGTCTAGGTGATGGCGATCACCAAGAGTAACAAGCATGAACTCTCACTTGACCACTCGAAGCCTAATGAGAATGGTGGATGCACACTTTGCTACTCTTGATTCACTAATGAGGCTACTCTCTTGGATTCACGAATCTCAATCACCTCACTAGGACCTTGCTCTTCTTAGCACTCACAAACATGTTTCTCAGCTGTTGGAATGAGCAAAAGTGACTCCACACATGAGTGGAGCTTCTATTTATAAGGCAGCCTGAAAAACGAACCGTTATGTTCCTCTGCGGGGTGACTGGACGCTCTGGTCATGTTGACCAGACGCTCCGGTCAGTTCAACCCGCACACTAGTGTTTAAGTGTTGACTGGACGCTGGCAGGGTCCGATCACCACTGACCGGACGTGTTCGGTCGCATTAAACCCTCACTGGATGCTTACTGTACTCGACCGGACGCAGGATCCTCAGGGTCCAGTCAGTATTGACCGGACGCATTCGGTCGCAGATTCACTCTTCTGGAACCTTACTGGAGTCGATCGAACATTGGTCCTCAGCGTCTGGTCACTCGACCACTCAGCGTCCGATCACACCGAGCACAATCTCCTTGATCAAATGAACTGACCGGACCCTATGGCCAGCGTCTGGTCGCACCGGAGCCAGCGTCCGATCAGCATTTGACCCTCCATTCACTTCCAACTCTCGATCATATGTGAATGAAGTTTGCTCCAAAGGATCATAGGGCTGTTGTGGAGCTACCTAGTGCTAGTTTTAACAAGTGTGCACCACACCTAACTCTCTAGACTCATCTAGGTCAAGCTACCCATCCATACCCCCCTTAATAGTACGGCCAAAGGAAAAACAAAGTCCTAAACTACTCTAAGTGTCACTCCAACTCCAATCGACACTTAGAACTAGTCATCCTTAACCTTGTCATCCATCCTTTGAAAACCGAAAATGATTTTCATCGTAGGGGCATGACCACTTCGATTGCCAAATTGATCTCCATTACCATGACCTAGCTTAATTGCCTCTGCAAAACACACGTTAGTCATAATAATCTTGTATTGTCATTAATCACCGAAACCCAACAAGGGGCCTAGATGCTTTTAGTACCATAGGCTAAAAAATTGTTTTGGACGCGTCTGATGGTACTCCTAGGTGATGAAGCTCTAGTGGAAGCTCGTTTCTGTCCGTTTGGAGATAGTGCAAATCTTGACACAAGATAGGTGCACGGTTTGCGCCGAACGTACCCTAGGCTCGAAAATCATTTTGGATGCACCCAATGGAACTCCTAGGTGACGTGGGTCATGTGAAATCTCATTTTGGTCCAGTGTGGAGACAATGTTAGCGTCAGGTGTAGGATAGGTGCACAATTTGCGACAAATGTATTGTAGGCTCAGAAATCATTTTGGATGCACCCGATGGTACTCCTAGGTGACGAGGCTCAAGTGGAAGCTTATTTCGGTCCGCTTAGAGATAGTGTTATTCTTGACGCAAGATAGGTGCATGGTTTGCACCTGAATGTACCATAGGCTTCAGAAATGGTTTTGAATGCACGCGATGGAACTCCTAGGTGACGTGGGTCATGTGGAATCTTGTTTCGATTCGTGTGGAGATAGTGTTAGCATCGGTGCAAGATAGGTGCACGGTTTGCGACAAATGTATTGTAGGCTAAGAAATCATTTTGGACGCACCTGATGGTACTCCTAGGTGACGAGGCTCAAGTGGAAGCTTATTTCGGTCCGCTTAGAGATAGTGCTATTCTTGACGCAAGATAGGTGCATGGTTTGCACCAAACGTACCATAGGCTCAGAAATGGTTTTGAACGCACGCGATGGAAGTCCTAGGTGACGTGGGTCATGTGAAATCTTGTTTCGGTCCGTGTGGAGATAGTGTTAGCGTCGGTGCAAGATAGGTGCACGGTTTTCGTCAAACGGACCATCGGCTCAAAAATCGTTTTGGACGCACCCAATGGAACTCCTAGGTGATGAGGCTCAAGTGGAAGTTTGTTTTGGTCCGTTTGGAGATAGTGCTAATCTTGACGCAAGATACGTGCATGGTTTGTGCTGAACATACCATAGTCTCCGAAATCATTTTGGATGCACATGATGGAACTCCTAGGTGACGTGGGCAATGTGGAATCTCATTTCGATCCATTTGGAGACAGTGTTAGTGTCGGTGCAAGATAGGTGCATGGTTTGTGCCAAACGTACCATAGGCTCGAAAATTGTTTTGGACACGTTCGATGGTGCTCCTAGGTGTTGAGGCTCAAGTGGAAGCTTGTTTCGGTCTGTTTGGAGATAGTCCAAATCTTGACGCAAGATAGGTGCACGGTTTGCGCTGAACATACCATAGGCTAAGAAATCATTTTGGATGCACCTGATGGAACTCCTAGGTGATGTGGGTCATGTGGAATCTTGTTTTGGTCCATGTGGAAACAATGTTAGTTTTGGTGCAGGATAGGTGCATGGTTTTCGATAAACGTACCATAGGATCATAAATCATTTTGGACGCACCCGATAGTACTCCTAGGTGACGAGGCTCAAGTGGAAGCTTATTTCGGTCCGTTTAGAGATAGTGCTAATCTTGATGCAAGATAGGTGCACGGTTTGCACCAAATGTACCATAGGCTTAGAAATCATTTTGGACGCGCACGATGAAACTCCTAGGTCACATGGGTCATGTGGAGTCTCATTTCGATCCAATTGTTCACGGTGTTAGTGTCGGTGCAAAATTGGTGCGTGGTTTGCGCCAAACGTACCATAGGCTCATAAATCATTTTGGACGCACCCGATGGAACTCCTAGGGTACGTGGGTCATGTGGAATCTCATTTCGATCTGTTTAGAGACGGTGTTAGTGTCTGTGCAAGATAGGTGCACGGTTTGCGCCAAACGTACCATAGGCTCATAAATCATTTTGGACACACCCGATGGAACTCCTAGGTGACGTGGGCCATGTGGAATCTCGTTTCGGTCTGTTTGGAGATGGTGTTAGTGTCAGAGCAAGATAGGTGCATAGTTTGCGACAAATGGACCATAGGCTCAGAAATCATTTTGGACGCACCCTGATGGTACTTCTAGGTGATGATGCTCAAGTGGATGTTCGTTTCGGTCCATTTGGAGATAGTGCTAATCTTGACGCAAGATATGTGCATGGTTTGTGCCGAATGTACCATAGGCTCCTGAAATCATTTTGAACACACCCAATGGTACTCCTAGGTGACGACGCTAAAGTGGAAGCTAATTTCGGTCCATTTAGAGATAGTGCGAATCTTGACAGCAAGATAGGTGCACGGTTTGCACCGAACGTACCATAGGCTCAGAAATCATTTTCGGACGCACACGATGGAACTTCTAGGTCACTGTGGGTCATGTATAATCTCATTTCGATCCATTTGTTCATGGTGTTAGTGTCGGTGCAAAATTGGTGCGCGGTTTGCGCCTAAACTGTACCATAGGCTTAGAAATTGTTTTGGACGCACCCTGACAGAACTCCTAGGTGACATTGGTCTTGTGGAATCTCATTTCGATGTGTTTGGACATGGTGTTAGTCTCAGGTGCAAGATAGGTGCATGGTTTGCGCCAAACATACCATAGGCTCAGAAATCGTTTTGGACACACCCAATGGAACTGCAAGGTTACGTGGGCCATGTAGAATCTTCGTTTCGGATCTGCTTGGAGACTGGTGTTAGTGTTAGAGCTAGATAGGTGCACGGTTTGCGACAAACATACCATAGGCTTCAGAAATCATTTTGGACTGCACCCGTTGGTACTCCTAGGTGATGAGGCTCAAGTGGAAGTTCGTTTCGGTCCAGTTTGGAGACTAGTGCTAACCTTGATGCAAGATACTGTGCACGGTTTGTGCCTGAACGTACCATAGGTTCCAAAATTGTTTTGGACGCACGCTGATGGAACTCCTAGGTGACGTGGCAATATGAAATCTCATTTTGATCCATTTGGAGACAGTGTTAGTGTTGGTGCAAGATAGGTGCATGGTTTGCGCCAAATGTACCATAGGCTAGAAAATTGTTTTGGACACTCTGATGGTACTCCTAGGTGATGAAGCTCTAGTGGAAGCTCGTTTCTATCCGTTTGGAGATAGTGCAAATCTTGACACAATATAGGTGCACGGTTTGCGCCGAACGTACCATAGGCTCAAAAATCATTTTGGACGCACCCGATGGAAACTCCTAGGTGACGTGGGTCATTGTGGAATCTCGTTTTGGTCCATGTGGAGACAATGTTAGTGTCGGTGTAGGATAGGTGCACAGTTTGCGACAAATGTATCGTAGGCTCAGAAATCATTTTGGACGCACCTGATGGTACTCCTAGGTGATGAGGCTCAAGTGGAAGCTTGTTTCGGTCCGCTTAGAGATAGTGTTATTCTTGATGCAAGATAGGTGCATGGTTTGCACCAAATGTACCATAGGCTCAGAAATGGTTTTGAACGCACGCAATGGAACTGCTAGGTGACGTGGGTCATGTGGAATTGTCATTTCTATCCGTTTGGAGGCAGTGTTAGTGTTGGTGCAAGATTGGTGCATGGTTTGCGCCAAACGTACCATAGGCTCAGAAATTGTTTTGGACGCATCCGATGGTACTCCTAGGTGATAAGGCTCAAGTGGATGCTCGTTTCTATCTGTTTGGAGATAGTGCTAATCTTGACGCAAGATAGGTGCATGGTTTGTGACGAACGTACCATAGGCTTAGAAATCGTTTTCAACTCACACGATGGAACTCCTAGGTGATGTGGGTCATGTGGAATCTCGTTTCAGTGCAAGTGGAGACAGTGTTAGTGTCGGTGTAAGATTGGTGCTTGGTTTACGACAAAAGTACCATAGGCTCGAAAATCATTTTGGACGCATCCGATGGTACTCCTAGGTGACAAGGCTCAAGTGGAAGCTCATTTCGATCTGTTTGGAGATAGTGCTAATCTTGACGCAAGATAGGTGCACGGTTTGCGCCGAACGTACCATAGGCTCAGAAATCATTTTGGAAGCACCCGATGGAACTCCCACGTGACATGGGTCATGTGGAATCTTGTTTCGGTCTATTTAGAGACAGTGTTAGTGTCAGTGCAAGATAGGTGCATGGTTTGCGCCAAACAAACCATAGGCTCACAAATCGTTTTGGACGTATGTGATGGTACTCCTAGGTGACGAGGCTAAAGCGGAAACTTGTTTTGGTCCATTTGGAGATAGTGCTAATATTGACACAAGATAGGTGCACGGTTTGCGCCAAACGTACCATAGGCTCAGAAATCGTTTTGGACACACCCGATGGAACTCCTTGGTGACATGGGTCATGTGGAATCTTGTTTCATTCTATTTGGAGATGGTGTTAGTGTCGGAGCAAGATAGGTGCACGGTTTGTGACAAACGTACCATAGGCTTAGAAATCATTTCGGACTGCACCCAAAGGTACTCCAAGGTGATGAGGCTTAAGTGGAAGTTTGTTTCGGTCCATTTGGAGATAGTGCTAATCTTGACGCAAGATACGTGCACAGTTTGTGCCAAACATATCATAGGCTCCGAAATCATTTTGGATGCACGCGATGGAACTCCTAGGTGATGTGGGCAATGTGGAATCTCATTTCAATCCATTTGGAGACAGTGTTAGTGTCGGTGCAAGATAGGTGCATGATTTGCACCAAACATACCATAGGCTCAAAAATTGTTTTGGACGCGTCCGATGGTACTCCTAGGTGTTGAGGCTCAAGTGGAAGCTCGTTTCGGTCTGTTCGGAGATAGTGCAAATCTTGACGCAAAATAGGTGCATGGTTTGTGCCGAACGTACCATAGGCTCGGAAATCATTTTGGATGCACCCGATGGAACTCCTAGGTGATGTGGGTCATGTGGAATCTTGTTTTGGTCCATGTGGAAACAATGTTAGTTTCAGTGCAGGATAGGTGCATGGTTTGTGACAAACATACCGTAGGATTAGAAATCATTTTGGAAGCACCCGATGGTATTCCTAGGTGACGAGGCTCAAGTGGAAGCTTATTTCAGACTGTTTAGAGATAGTGCTAATCTTGGCGCAAGATAGGTGCATGGTTTGTGTCGAACGTACCATAGGCTCGAAAATCATTTTGGACGCACACGATGGAACTCATAGGTCACGTGGGTCATATGGAATCTCGTTTCGATCCATTTGTTCACGGTGTTAGTGTTGATGCAAAATTGGTGCGCGGTTTGTGCCAAACATACCATAGGCTCAAAAATCCTTTTGGACACACCCGATGGAACTCCTAGGTGACATGGTTCATGTGGAATCTCATTTCGATCTATTTGGAGATGGTGTTAGTGTCGGTGCAAGATAGGTGCACGGTTTGCGCCAAACGTACCATAGGCTCATAAATCGTTTTGGACACACCCGATGGAACTCCTTGGTGACGTGGGTCATGTGGAATCTCATTTCGGTCCATGTGGAGACAGTGTTAGTGTCGGAGCAAGATAGGTGCATGGTTTGCGACAAACGTACCATAGGCTCAGAAATCATTTTGGACGCACCCGATGGTACTCCAAGGTGATGAGGCTCAAGTGAAAGTTCGTTTTGGTCCGTTTGGAGATAGTGCTAATCTTGATGTAAGATATGTGCATGGTTTGTGCCAAACATACCATAGGCTCTGAAATCGTTTTGGACACACCCGATGGTACTCCTCGGTGATGATGATCAAGTGGAAGCTATTTCTGTCTGTGTAGAGATAGTGCTAATCTTGACACAAGATAGGTGCACGGTTTGTGCCAAACGTACCATAGGCTCGGAAATCATTTTGGATGCACACGATGGAACTTCTAGGTCATGTGGGTCATGTATAATCTCATTTCGATCCATTTGTTCATGGTGTTAGTGTTGGTGCAAAATTGGTGCGCGGTTTGCGCCAAACGTACCATAGGCTCAGAAATCATTTTGGACGCACCCGATGGAACTCCTAGGTGACATGGGTCATGTGGAATCTCATTTCAATCTGTTTGGACACGGTGTTAGTGTAGGTGCAAGATAGGTGCATGGTTTGTGCCAAACATACCATAGGCTCAGAAATCATTTTGGACGCACCCGATGGAACTCCTAGGTTATGTGGGTCATGTTGAATCTTGTTTCGGTCTATTTGGAGAGGGTGTTAGTGTTGGAGCAAGATAGGTGGATGGTTTGCGACAAACATACCATAGCCTCAGAAATCATTTTGGACGCACCCGATGGTACTCCTAGGTGATGAGGCTCAAGTGGAAGTTCGTTTCGGTCTGTTTGGAGATAGTGCTAATCTTGATGCAAGATACGTGCACGGTTTGTGCCAAACGTACCATAGGTTCCAAAATCATTTTGGACGCACGCGATGGAACTCCTAGGTGATGTGGCAATATGAAATCTCATTTCGATCCATTTGAGACAGTGTTAGTGTCGGTGCAAGATAGGTGCATGGTTTGCGCCAAACGTACCATAGGCTCAAAAATTGTTTTGGACGCGTCTGATGGTACCCCTAGGTGATGAAGCTCTAGTGGAAGCTCGTTTCTGTCCATTTGGAGATAGTGCAAATCTTGACGCAAGATAGGTGCACGGTTTGCGCCAAACATACCATAGGCTCGAAAAATCATTTTAGACGCACCCGATGGAACTCCTAGGTGACGTGGGTCGTGTGGAATCTCATTTTGGTCCATGTGGAGACAATGTTAGTGTCGGTGTAGGTTAGGTGCACGGTTTGTGACAAAAGTATCATAGGCTCAGAAATCATTTTGGACGCACCCGATGGTACTCCTAGGTGACAAGGCTCAAGTGGAAAGCTTATTTTGGTCCGTTTAGAGATAGTGCTATTCTTGACGCAAGATAGGTGCACGGTTTATGCCGAACATACCATAGGCTCAGAAATGGTTTTCGAACGCATGCGATGGAACTCCTAGGTGACGTGGGTCATGTGGAATTGTCATTTCGGTCCATTCGGAGGCAGTGTTAGTGTCAGTGGCAAGATTGTTGCACTGGTATGCGCCAAACATACCATAGGCTTAGAAATTGTTTTGGACACATCCGATGGTACTCCTAGGTGACAAGGCTCAAGTGGAAGCTCATTTCTGTCTATTTGGAGATAGTGGTAATCTTGACGCAAGATAGGTGCATGGTTTGCGCCGAACGTACCATAGGCTCAGAAATCATTTTCGACTCACATGATGGAACTCCTAGGTGATGTGGGTCATGTGGAATCTTGTTTCGGTCCATGTGGGGACAGTGTTAGTGTCGGTGTAAGATTGGTGCATGGTTTGCGACAAAAGTACCATAGGCTAAAAAATCATTTTGGACACATCCGATGGTACTCCTAGGTGACAAGGCTCAAGTGGAAGCTCATTTCGGTCCATTTGCAGATAGTGCTAATCTTGATGCAAGATAGGTGCACGGTTTGCGCCGAATGTGCCATAGGCTCAGAAATCATTTTGGAAGCACCCGATGGAACTCCTACGTGACGTGGGTCATGTGGAATCTTGTTTTGGTCTATTTAGAGACAGTGTTAGTGTCAGTGCAAGATAGGTGCACGGTTTGCACCAAACATACCATAGGCTCACAAATCATTTTGGACGTATGTGATGGTACTCCTAGGTGACGAGGCTAAAGTGGAAACTTGTTTTGGTCCCTTTGGAGATAGTGTTAATCTTGACACAAGATAGGTGCACGGTTTGCGCCAAACATACCATAGGCTCTGACATCATTTTTGATGCATGAGATGGAACTCCTAGGTGACGTGGGTCATGTGGAATCTCGTTTCGATTTGTGTGGAGATAGTGTTATTATCAGAGCAAGATAGGTACATTGTTTGCACCAAACTTACCATAGGTTCAGAAATCGCTTTTGGACACATCCGATGGTACTCCTAGGTGACGAGGCTCAAGTGGACGCTTGTTTTGGTCCGTTTGGAGATAGTGCAAATCTTGACGCAAGATTGGTGCACGGTTTGTGCCGAACGTACCATAGGCTCAGAAATCATTTTGGATGCACGCGAGGAACTCCTAGGTCAAGTGGGTCATGTGGAATCTCATTTCGATCCATTTGTTCACGGTGTTATTGTTCGGTGCAAAATTGGTGCGCGGTTTGTGCCAAACGTACCATAGGCTCAGAAATCATTTTGGATGCACTCGATGGAACTCCTAGGTGATGTGGGTCATGTGGAATCTCATTTTGATCCGTTTGGAGAAGGTGTTAATGTTAGTGTAAGATAGGTGCATGGTTTGCGCCAAACGTACCATAGGCTCTAAAATCATTTTGCACACACCCGATGGAACTCCTAGGTGACTTGGGTCATGTGGAATCTCATTTCGGTCTATTTGGAGACTGGTGTTAGTGTCGGAGCAAGATAGGTGCACTATTTGCGACTAACATACCATAGGCTCAGAAATCATTGTGGACGCACCCGATGGTACTCCTAGGTGATAAGGCTCAAGTGGAAGTTCATTTCTGTCTGTTTGGAGATAGTGCTAATCTTGACGTAAGATACGTGCATGTTTTGTGCCGAACGTACCATAGGCTCCGAAACTATTTTGGACTGCACGTGATGGAAGTCCTAGGTGACGTGGGTCATGTGGAATCTCATTTTGATCCATTTAGGAGACAGTGTTAGTGTCGGTGCAAGATAGGTGCTTGGTTTGCGCCAAATGTACCATATGCTTAAAAATTGTTTTGGACGCATTGGATGGTACTCCTAGGTGATGAGGCTCAAGTGGAAGATCATTTCGGTCCATTTGGAGATAGTGTAAATCTTGACGCAAGATAGGTGCACGGTTATCGATGAACATACCATAGGTTTGGAAATCGTTTTGGACGCACCCGATGGAGCTCCTAGGTGATATGGGTCATGTGCAATCTCATTTCAGTATGTGTGGAGATAGTGTTAGTGTCGGTGTAGGATAGGTGCACGGCTTGCGCCAAACATACCATAGGCTCAAAAATCATTTTGGACGCATGCGATGGTACTCCTAGGTGTCGAGGCTAGAGTGGAAGCTTGTTTTCGGTCCATTTGGAGATAGTTCTAATCTTGACGCAAGATAGGTGCACGGTTTGCGCCAAACGTACTATAGGATTAGAAATCATTTTGGACACCTGCGATGGAACTCCTAGGTGACATGGGTCATGTGGAATCTCATTTTCGGTCCGTGTGGAGATAGTGCTAATCTTGACATAAGATAGGTGCACGGTTTTTTGCCAAACGTACCATAGGCTCAGAAATCATTTTCGACGCACCCGATAGAAGTCCTAGGTGATGTGGAATCTCGTTTTGGTCCAGTGTGTAGACAGTGTTAGTCTCGGTGTAAGATAGGTGCATGGTTTGCGACAAATGTACCATAGGCTCAAAAATCATTTTGGATGCACCCAATGGTACTCCTAGGTGACGATGCTCAAGTGGAAGCTCATTTCGGTCCATTTGGAGATAGTGCTAATCTCCACACAAGATAGGTGCACTGGTTTGCGCCGAGCATACCATAGGCTCAGAAATCATTTTGGATGCACTCGATGGAACTCCTATGTGACGTGGGTCATGTGGAATCTCATTTTGGTCTATTTCGAGACAAAGTTAGTGTCAGTGCAAGATAAGTGCATGGTTTATGCCAAACATACCATAGGCTCACAAATCAGTTTTGGACGCATGCGGTGGTACTCCTAATGAACGAGGCTAAAGTTGAAGCTGGTTGCGGATCTGTTTGGAGATAGTGCTAATCTTGACACAAGATAGGTGCACAATTTGCGCCGAATGTACCATAGGCTCAGAAATTATGTTGGACACATCCGATGGTACTCCTAGGTAACGAGGCTCAAGTGGAAGCTCAGTTTCGGTCCATTTGGAGATAGTGTAAATCTTGACGCAAGATAGGTGCATGGTTTGTGCCGAACGTACCATAGGCTCCGAAATCATTTTGGACGCACACGATGGAACTCCTAGGTGATGTGGGCAATATGGAATCTCATTTTGATCCATTTGGAGATAGTATTAGAAGAGATGGAAAGAGTAACATGGAGTAAGATCATTAAGTTTTATAAGGTGTGTGGAACAATCATAGTAAACAAGATGCTATGTGGGAACGAGAGGATCATTTACAAGAGGTTTATCCCGCCTTTTCCCAAGAATGGTTGGTCTTGCAAATCTCAGGGATGAGATTTTTATAAGGGGGAGGGGCTGTAACACCCTAGGTGTTAGCCTTGCACAATTTGACTTGCATAGCATGAGCAAGAGCATCAAGCATTTGTACTTAAGCTTTTACATTTGAAACATGTGATTGAAACATATGAAACATGCCTGTTATTTTATGTTTCTTTGTATATATGCATATGATCATGAGTGAATACATGTAAATGGTTGATGTGAGTCACTAAAACATATTAGCTACACTTAGGTTAACAAAATGGAACATTGTTCATGAAGATCACTTTTCATGATCAAGTACTTAAGTGATGTTATGTGTTGACCTAGATAGCCCTATGCGTGACCAATGCATGAAATGATTGTGTGACCTTGCAAATAGCTTAAACATGTTTAGAGTATCATTATGAACAATTTTGGTATTCCATGGCTAGGGCTAAACTGATCACTAAGTTATAGTTCAAGCATAAGTTATCATTTAAATATGAAGGGTTTGACCAAGTTTGAATCATATGCTAGAGACTTTGCATGTAGGTAGTCACTAAAGCAAAGTTGTAGTATTTGATATGGGAAACAACTTTTATTTTTGGGTCATGAGATAATAAGGTGCATAGCTTAGTCTTTTGGAGCTCACAAAAATCAACAATGCACTGTTTTCAACACTTAGCAAATATTTCTAAGTCTGGATGCTTTGACATTCTGACAAGCTCGACTTTGGGATGGAATAACTCGAGATTGGGTGAGAATTAGGGGCATGAGTTCTAAATAGAAATTAGAGCTGGTACTTTGGGCTTCAACATTGGTTTAGGAAATTTTTGCTAACAGTCCATGGATTTGGAGATTTCATTGCTGCAAACCACAGCTATCAGGCTTAGCATCGCGGGCACTGAACTAACTAAATCACCGGCTTCGGTGGCCGACCGGCATCAGACTTGGGCCACCGCGTAGAGCCAGAAGCGAGCCGCGCGTCACTGGCGCCCTACCCAGCATGGCAATGCCGAGCCAGAGCAGGCCTTTGTCACCCCACCCTCGCTCGCTCCATCCCTGCACTCACCATTTTCAATTTTTTGGCCTTCTCCTTCGCCGCCCACAGCAGCCACCACAGCACCGAGCACCGCCGTCGCCATTCCCGCCACCGCAACCACTCCACCGTCACCCTCGTGACTCATCGTGCCTGCCCATGCTCACTGACCATGCCTGGTAAGCCGCCGTGCTGCGCACAACCTTGCCGGAGCTCCACCGCCGAGCCCCGTTAGCAGTGGCCGCACCATCTCCATCCACCTTTTGCTAGGATAGCTTGTGCGCTAGGTTCGCCAGGGTCAGTAGATTCTCATCCAAGCTTTAGCTTGAGTCGCCGTGGTCACTGCTGGTGTAGCGCTGTCGACCTGCACCTACCGAGCTACCATGGCTGCCATTGTCGTTCTTTACGTCGTAGATCAGTCCACCTAGCTATCCTAGCGTGTGCGCTAGGTCGAGGGGTTCATAGTAGTCGAGGTTCCATCAGCCGGAGATGTCGCCATCGGCGAACATCGGCTGACTCGCTGTCAAACAATGCCGCCTCCCCTGTTTTCGGTCACTGACACCATGGGTTCGTCTGACCTTATGGACCCCGTCTGTCAGTGACTCAGTTCAGAAAAATCTAGTCCATTTATTACCTGTTTTGTATGCAACTTTGAAAATTTATAAGTTAAGCTATAGACATCCAAAATTTGTGAACCAAATTTTGTAGTATTCCTTAGGAAGTGTAGTAATTTATGAAATATGTGATATTAGCTTTTGTAGTAGAGTTTCTAGAAGATTTAAAATGAAACTTGAAATGTGTTGTTAAATGTATGTAAAATTGTTTAACTTATATCTAGAGTTCTTTTGCTCCAAAAATTATGAAATTTATGTGGTGAGCTGTTCTTGACAAGTATAAGCTCTGGTAAAAATTTGAGGGTCAGTGCATGAATATATTTTTAGTTATAGATTTTCCCTTTATAATTAGGTGATCCTTGAATGAATTTTTATAAATTATTTATGAATCCAATATTCATGAAATTTTTTGGAGGTTGTTCTAGTACCATATGGATGCTAAGAAAAATATAAAATCTGTTGCTTGACACTTTTCACTAGGGTTTTCTATTTATGCTATTTTAAGCCTTTCTGCCTTGTCATTTTTGCATATGATGTTTTACTTGGTAAAATGGCATGAAACTTTTACTAGTAGTCTATTGGTAGCACTAGTAAGCCACTGTAAATTTCTGAGAATTTATGATGTACATTTATTATATGTTTATTATTTAACCTAAGTATCTAAATAAAATAATAAAGGCATTTAAATAAATAGTTTGGGCTTTACCATTATGTTTCCTTGAGTTGATTTGGTATTCTTGAACTGTTGGTAAACTTGGTGTTGTGAAAATTTGAATGCTTACATGTAGTAGAAATATTGTTGCTTTATAATTCTGGTGAAAAGGGTTTTTGGAAAGATTCTGTGATTTGGTATGTTGCATAGTAAAAATGATGTTTGCTGTAAAAATGGTTAATAACAAAGTTGTAGATAACTTCTTCATTTATCTTGTGTTAAAATGTCAGAGCAATAGGCCAAAGGGTTTAGGACTTATATCTATTTAAAGTTAGTATCCCGAAATGCTTGCTCTCTGGAATTTCTAGATAGCACTGGATTGACTGTCTGTTTTGGTTAAGATAAAGTTTGAATTAGCTTTTGGTGATTAAATAAGAGATGTAGATAATTTTATAAGCTTTCTATAAAGTCCAATATCACCACATTTGGATAAGTAGAACTTTAGTTATGAGTAAAAAAAGTAGCTGCTATTTTGTGGTATAGTCAATGAATTGTTGAAGTAGTTGATTTAATAATCAAGAAGAGATATGCACATACTCAGTAGAACATGATGCACTTGTTATTACTTTAGCACCATGCTATTAAGAATACTTACAAGAATGCATTCATCATGTATCATCATATTATACTTATCAGTATGTATGCATTCGCAATATCTTATGCCATACTCATTGCATCTAGGATCGACAGAGGATATAACGTTGCTAGGAGTTCAACGAAGGAGAGGAAGGGGACCAGCAGGAGATTCCTCAAGTCCACAGTTCCTGAAGAAGAGGAGCAGATCTCTGAAGAGCTTCCTGGAGTGCCCTGACCACCGTCCCACTTCCTTTCTGAAAGGCAAGCCCCTAGAGCATTCTTAGTCTCCTAGTATTTTATAAAATATTACTCAAGTCCTTATGATTGATGCATTAGGTTATAAGGGTTGATTGGAACCACTTGATGCATATAAATTCCTTGTCCTAGATATATACACCTTTAACCCTATGTAGGTCTAGGATCGAATATATGCTTAGCCTTGCTTAGACCGATAGAAGTCGGATGATTTCCTGTCACCTGCGAGATATAGGTGGATACCGAAGCATGGTTGGCTATATTTGCTATCGTGGAAAAGAACAATGGGTTAATATAAATCAAGGCCGGGTGAAGTCTATGTGCAGGTTGACTCATGTGATTCTGTCTGTGCCGATCAAGGATCGTACCGTTGTTGGAACTTCTAACAAAATTGAACGCATGCCTATCACTTAGCTAGCCGGATAACTCGTTTCCGACCACGAAGCTGAGTAGCTCAACTCAGGCCAGACCCTGTTCTATTGTGCGCTCCTTGCGGGGAGCTAGACTAAGCCCAAGGGCAGGCTAGGCCTGAATGTCCTGGCATTTGGTGTCCCCGATTGTGCGGCGCGGTACGAACCCGTGAAATGTGTACCTGTGTTGTACCAGAGGTGACCTAAAGTGACCGTTGATCAGGTCTGCCTAGGTTTGTGTTAGGAATAAATTCCTAGCTGGTTGAAATCAATTCAAATCGCAGTCTCTCTCGGATAGTGAGGAAACTTGGCTAGCTCCAGCATCGTAGTAACTGTATTATGGAACATGATGGTTCGCATGAACATTTACAATACCGGCTATGGTTACTAGTGTATTGATGAATACAGGCCCGATCTTCCAAGAGGTAGCCTGGTAAGTTCGATTTGTGGAGATCTCAAAGTTGGCGATCTGGCTTCAAATCAGACGCGATTCGAACCCTGCAACCGTTATGCCACTGCTCTGTTGGTTATCAACCAAGCACAACTTGATTGACCTCGCCAAGAAGGCTTTTCCTGCAAGCGAATCGAAGAGCACAAGCAAGAAGGTAAAACACGCAATCTGAAATTGCAAATATGAATGACACGAATATCAATAGAGGATTCAAGAACTCGGTTCCAAAGGACTAATCGACACAATGGAGGAGATCAAGAACATGGGGGCCCTGGATCACTATAAAAGGATTTGTCACCACAGTTACAATGAACGATTCAGTTTCTCGATGGAAAACTAAACTCTAAACAAAAACCCAATTGTGTAGCAGGCGGCGGCGACTGTGTTTATAGTCTAAGACTCGACCTAGGGTTGGGGACGGCCAGGGGTTGGGCACCCACAACTTGGGCTTAAGGCCCGACACGATACATGGCCAAGTTGGCCCAAATAGGTGACTGCAGCACCTTGCCGTGGTCACACAGAATGATCCACGGACCTTCTGGAGCTGGGACCAGATCCAAAACGACTGGCGTTCATCGTCCCCTTTCCAACGCATCCAAGAACTGGCCCAGTTTCGATGTCGTATGAGAAAGTTATGACCGAAACAGTGACGACAGTGTCTGCTGAATCTGAGGGCTACGTGGCAGCTGAGTTGGGAACGAATTGCAACTTGGGGAAGACCATGGCGTCGGTGTGTCCAGCATGGCGATGTCCTCATCATGTATGCTCTTAAAATGATATACCACATGTTTGGCATAGGATAGTTGCTAATTTAGAGATGGATAGTCATAATTAACTTGATAACAGAATTATAATTGTATAATTGATTTAATCGCTTTTTATAGCAAAATGTTGTCAAGCTACATCCACTTATATAGCTTTGCATGATCCTTGGAGTCATTTTATTTCTGGTTTATGACGGGTATGTCTAGCTGAGTACTTTCTCGTACTCAGGGTTTATTTTCCCATTATTGCAGATGGCACTGTTTATCATGGTTATTGCAAGAGTTGCTTCTATCCCGCTGTGGATGAGGAGTAAGCCTTGGGCAGGCTTCTTTATTAATCCCTCTACATGCTTTTGTGGACTGTGATCATATGTTGGCACTATATCAAACTATGTTGGCAAATGCTACTTTCAAACTTAATTTGCTTCCACTTTTATCCATTAAACTTGGTTTGTAATAACTTTGTTTCATACTCTGATGATGAAAATGTATCTATGAACTTTATGTAATATGTGACATGTATGTTGAATCATGTATGATCTTAGTTGTTGTAAATCGTTTATCGAGACCCGTCGGGGTACTCGACGGACTACCAGGTTTATATGGGTTCAAGTATGACAGTGCGACCGCTTGCGGGCTGCCATTGTACTTGTACTCTCATAAATTGGTCGGTTCTGCTGACTGCTGGCATCAGAGCAAGATTCAATGTTAATTGTCACATGTGTATTTAAAACAAAAGTTTTGTTTTCTAAAACCTTTTCTAGCAACTGATAGCTATATAAATAGGTATTTGAAATCTAAAGTGTGCCAGTGATCACTTTCCTTATGCCCAAATTAAGGACTATTAGGTGGCTATTTAAGTACTAACATGGGGGGTTTTTACTTTCGTCATCCATATGGCGTGCTATTGTATGGATGCCATTCACTTGAATGGTAATGTATGGATCGAATGCCTCTACACCAAGGTAAGTTGATGAGTGGCAAGACCGCAAGATGTGAGCATGTGCGGTCGGGGAGAGTTAGTTTTGGTACGACTATGTATGCATGCTTGCATGTGTATATGGTGCGTATTTAATTGTGGGTATAAACTGTTATTGGGTAGCTTTGATATGGAAGTATATGTATGGGTATACATATATGGAATGTATTTAGATTTACATTCTACATACTTAATTATGGGTTTGGGCTGAAATGAAACTTTTATGCAGGTACACTAACAACAAAACATGTAGCTCGACTAGTTACACTATATATGAGAGAACGTATGTATGCCACCGTGTCTACCGTTAGAAATAATTTTTTTCTAAGTTTGTGAGGACATACTGGAACGAGCATGCATCATGATAATTATCATTCAAATAATTACATTGTTCCTCCCCTTATAAATTTCTTACTCGGTTATGTAACTCTTATCCATTATGGCCTTATCTCACACAATGTTGTACATGTTGATGGTACAGATGGCAGCACCAACTAGATGTGAGAATTTCCTGATGGTTTTCGGAACGCCTACACTACTATGGAGAGTTTTGCACTTTGTAGGGTACCATGAATCGCCCCTTTATCATTGGAATGAAGTGTACTTGGAGGGACAAGCCATGGTATGAGGTGCGGCTAACTATACCAGCCCACACCCAAGCACCCTTCTAGCAGGAGTGGAAGGCGGAATCAGAAGGGAAAACTCCTTGGGAGGCTGCCCAAGTAGTGGCCTTTGAGGTTTTGAGTCAAATCTGACAGTAGCATGGGGATGTCCTTATCGGCAGTGCAGCGAGTATGTTTCCTTGGGTGGATCCGTCCACCATAATATGGGAACAACGCAACCAAAATGCATTGATCCAAGATTAGGATGAGCTGGGCAAACAGCTCTAACCCTGCTATGAGTGCCAAGTTTGCGGTGATGAAGATGTTTTGTACGCGCCAGGACACCAGGTTTTTCTAGTAGGAATCATACATCACTTGCATGGACAAGCTCATGAGAGCTGAAGCCTGCACAACTGCAAGCTCAAGAAGTGTGTGCGTAAGCAAAAGAAAGCCAGCAAGTAAAGCCCGATGGGAATCTGACCAAGCTTATGTAGCTTTGGGCAGCTCTCCATGCCCAAATGGAAGCAAGTGGATCAACAGAGAGCAGCAACCCAAGAAGCAAGAGCTAATGATCAAGCGTTACTTGTAGGACTGTGGGAGCAGTTGGAGGCCGCCCGTGCTGAGGTGTCCATAGCTAGACACCAGCGAGATGCAGCAGAAAACCATGCCGCTGCAGTAAGGATAGAAAGAGATCGGCACCGCAACATGAGTAACGCGTAGGACCATGCCAAAAGGGGCTTACGTCAGCAACTTGCACATGCTCAACTTCAAGTGATGAACCTTCAGCCTGAAGTGCACTATTTGAACAACCAGCTAAACCCAATCCTTGATGGGGAAGAAGATGGTCCAAATATGGAGGAAGATAAGGACGAGGAAGAGGAAGATGTGGAGCCTGAGGAAGGAGATGATCCTATCTCTGACCTCGATAGTGATCATGATGAGGATTAGATAGCATAGTACTTGGTAGAAGTGCTTAATGTATCATCGTTGGTTATGTAATGGACCTGTAGTTTGAATTTGGTGTTGGTGATTGGACTATCATGTAATATTGTTATTTGCATGACTATCGCACGTTTGGTTATATGCTAATGCAAATTCCAATTGATTTATCAGAGATCATGATTTGAATAGTAACATGCTATGAGCCCGATAAGTGATCAAATTGGTGGTGTCATATTGCGAGAATGAATTATTATGCCTCTGTTTTTATTGTATGAATTTGAGATTGTCTCCAGTAATTTCAGTTTGGCATGATTATAAATTCATCTACAATCTTTTGACATCAACCAATAATCACTTATTGTTTCAACTTCGTAGATGACTCACACCCGTGGAGGAGCTAGTAGCAGCCATGATGGCAATGGTGATGACTTACCACCACTCAGGAGTTCTTTGCCCAATTCTTGGGAAGCCAAAGGACAATGGAGGAAGCTCTACACCTCATCGCGCAGAACACCGCTCGTGGCCACCCACAGCAACAAGAGCCTGAGCCAAATCAGTACAGTACATTCAAGGAATTTTTGGATACAAAGCCTCCTATCTTCAAGGTGGTAGAGGAACCACTACAGGCGGATGAGTGGCTCAACACCATTGAGTAGAAGTTTCATTTGCTAAGAGTCACCGAGCACCTGAAGGCTGAGTATGCGTCCCATCAGTTGCAGGGACCAACAGGGATCTGGTAGACACTATTTCTTGTCCTCTCTACCTGCTAATGCGCTGAGTAACATGGGAGCAGTTCAAGTTGGCTTTTCGGGGACATCACATTCCCCCAGGCCTAATGCGCATGAAGGCGACTGAATTTATGAGGCTCACACAGGGGACAAAGACCCTCACAGAATATATGCATGCGTTCAACAACCTATCCAGGTATGCTCTAGGTTTTGTTGATACCGAGGAGAAGAAGATAGAGAGCTTCAAGCTGGGGTCTGGGCATAAAACTAATGAAGACCATGGCAAATTCCAAGTGCACCACCTATAACAAGTTTATTAGTGATGCTCTGACCCAAGAAAACCATAATAACATGCATGCAGTAGCTAAGGGTCGCAAGAGGGCAATTGAGGCATGTGCCTCCTAGATCTTCATAGTCCAGAGCTCCTATAATAGCTAGGCCACAGTTCCGTCCACCTACACCCAAGTTTGGGCCTCCACCCTCAAAAGCTCAGAACGGCAGGCCTGAGAAAATGTTCCATAAGGCATTCACTATTGCCTTACCAAAAGGAAATGGTGGTCAGGGAAGCTCCATAGGACCTAGGAGTAATCAACCCTATTTTAACTACAATCAAGTGGGGCATTGGGCTAAGGAATGCCCCCACTCAAAGAAGAATGGCAACCTAGAATCAGAACAATCAGAGGCAGGCAAACTCAAGGGCACTGTCCTGGATACATGCATTATACAGCTATTGAGGAAGTGCTCGTAGGAGAAGTTGTCATGGACTAGTATGTTTCTTGTCAACAAGCATCCCGCTATTGTTTTATTTGATTCAGGAGCTTCTCATTCATTTATGAGTCAAGCATTTGCATCTAGACATGATCATAAAATAATTGAAGTAAGCAAGGGTGGTTATAATATAAGTTCAGCGGGGGCTACTATTTCTACAAATAAGATAGTAAAAAATGTGCTCATCTCTATACAAGGGAGGGAGTACATAACGGATTTGATAATATTGCCCTGGATTATCAATAAGTGTAATCTTAGGCATGAATTGGATGAAGGATCATGGTGTTCTCATTGACACTAGCACTTGTACTATTATGTTGAGAGAACCCAAGGGAGGGAATGCTTTTCTAGTACCACTCTCCTGAAATTTTGAACTCCAACATTTAGCTTGTGCTATCCAAACCACTACCCTTTTGTGATATCCCCAGTGGTTTGTGAGTTTTCGGATGTATTTCTAGAGGAGTTACCAGGTTTACCACCTGATAGGGATGTGGAATTTAAGATTGAGTTAGTGCTAGGTACGGCACCTATCTCAAGAAGGCCGTATAGAATGCCACCAAATGAGTTAGTAGAACTTAAGATTCAGTTATAGGATCTATTGGACAAGGGTTATATTCAACCTAGTTCATCTCCATGGGGCTGTCCAGCATTGTTTGTGAAAAAGAAGGACAAGTCCTTGAGAATGTGTGTGGATTACAGTCCACTCAATGCTGTGACTATTAAAAACAAATACCCATGTTGCCTCGCATCGACATCTTGTTCGATCAATTAGCAAAGGCAAAGGTATTCTCCAAGATTGACTTGAGATCAGGCTATCATTAGATAAAGATTAGGCTAGAGGATATACCTAAGACTGCTTTCTCCACTCGGTACGGCTTATATGAGTATTTGGTTGTCTTTCAGGACTAAGAAATGCTCCTACCTACTTCATGTACCTGATGAATTTGGTATTCATTCCTAAGCTTGACAAGTTCAGTGGTCGTGTTTATCGATGATATATTGATTTATTTGGAGAACGAGGCAGATCGTACAGAACATCTAAGGATTGTTCTATCCAGATTAAGGGAGCATAAGTTGTATGCAAAATTTAGTAAGTGTGAATTTTGGTTGAGCAAAGTACCTTTCTTAGGTCATATCTTATTAAGAGATGGAATCTCTGTAGACCCATCAAAAGTATTGGAGGTCATGGATTGGAAGGCCCCAACTTCGGTTCATGAAGTTTGGAGTTTTCTAGGGTTAGCAGGATATTATCGTCATTTCATTCTAGATTTCTCAAAGATAGCTAAGCCCATGACTAGACTACTTCAGAAAGATGAGAAGTACAAATGGACACCAGAATGTGAAGCAGCTTTTCACACCCTTAGAACTCTGTTAACTACAATGCCTGTCTTAGCACAACTTGACATTGAGAAGCCTTTCGATGTATTTTGTGATGCATCAGGTATAGGTTTGGGGTGTGTGCTTATGAAAGAAGAAAGAGTTATTACATATGCTTCTTAGCAGTTGAGAAAACATGAAGTCAACTACCCTACACATGATTTAGAGCAGCCATTGTTCATGCATTAAAGATATGGAGACATTATTTGTTGGGCAATGTATGTCATATATATACTAACCACAAAAGTCTCAAGTATATCTTTACCCAACCAGAGCTGAACATGAGACAGCGAAGATGGTTAGAATTGATTAAGGACTACAATTTGGAAGTGCATTACCATCCTGGGAAAGCTAATGTTGTAGCCAATGCACTCAGTCAGAAATCTCATTGCCACACTAAGGAAGCCTTGTTGGAAGATGGCTTCAATTTGTTACATCCTATTGTACTGCACAATATCACTATCAGTTGTTCACTTGAGAGCAAAATCATAGAGCTGCAACAAACAGATGTAGGTATAAGTCACATTAAGAGAAAGATACAAGAGCAAGAAACCAAACATTTTGTATTAGATGAAAAGGGTGTACTATGGTTTGAGGACCGACTTGTGGCACCAAAAGACCGTGAGCTTAGAAATCAAATTTTAGATGAAGCTCATTCGTCCAAATTGTCTATCCATCCGGGTAGTAGCAAGATGTACCAAGATTTAAAAACCCATTTTTGGTGGACTAAGATGAAGAAAGAGATTGCAAGCCTATGTCGCTAGGTGCGACAACTACAGTGGAGTAAAAGCTGTTCATATGAAATCTGCCGGATTACTCCAGCCATTGCCTATTCTAGGTTGGAAATGGGAAGAAATCAATATGGCATTTTATCACAGGCCTTCCAATGACACTACAAGGTCACAATTCAATATGGGTTATTGTAGATCGTCTCACCAAGTCAGCACATTTTATACCGATTCACATAACATATCACGTGGGGAAGTACGCTGAGTTGTACATTTCTCAGATTATGAGACTACATGGTATACCCTAGGACCATAATCTCAGATCGAGGACCATAGTTTATAGCTCGTTTCTAGGAACACTTGCACTAGGCTTTAGGAACTAAGCTTAATCAGAAGTTCCGCATACCATCCACAGACTTCCTAGACAGACTAGAGCGAGTGAACCAAATCTTATAAGATTTGCTAAGAGCTTGTGTTATATCTTCCAAGGGTTCATGGGAGAAATGGTTACCTTTAGCTGAGTTCTCCTACAACAACAGTTATCAAGCAAGCATCAAGATGGCTCCATTTGAAGCCTTGTATGGCAAAAAATGTAGAACTCCGTTGAATTGGATTAAGCCCAACGAGAGGAGATACTTTGGTATTGACTTTCTCAATGAAGCTGAAGAGCAAGTGCATATTATCCAACAACATATGAAGGCAGCTCAATCGAGACAAAAGAGTTATGCATGATAAAAGAAGAAGACCACTGACTTTTGAAGTGGGTGACTATGTATACTTGAAAGTATCACCCATGAAAGGGGTGAAGATATTTGGAATGAAAAAGAAGCTTGCGCCTAGATATGTAGGACCATACAAGATTTTGGAATGGAAAGGAAATGTTGCTTATAAGTTACAACTTCCACCAGAGATGAGTGCAATATTTGATGTCTTCCATGTTTCTCAGTTGAAGAAATGTCTTCATGTACCGGAAGAAGTTATTGCACCCACCAACATAAAGCTTCAATCGGATTTGACCTATGAAGAAAAGCCAATCCGAGTGTTAGAAGAGATGGAAAGAGTAACACATAGTAAGATCATTAAGTTCTATAAGGTGGTGTGGAACAATCACAGTGAACAAGATGCTACTATGGGAACGAGAGGATTATTTATGAGAGGTTTATCCTGCATTTTTCCAAGAATGGTAGGTCTTGCAAATCTTGGGATGAGATTTTTATAAGGGGAGGGGCTATAACACCCTAGGTGTTAGCCTTGCACAATTTGACTTGCATAGCATGAGCATGAGCATCAAGCATTCATACTTAAGCTTTTACATTTGAAACATGTGATTGAAACATATGAAACATGCCTGTTATTTTATGTTTCTTTGTATATATGCATATGATCATGAGTGAATACATGTAAATGGTTGATGTGAGTCACTAAAACATATTAGCTACACTTAGGTTAACAAATGGAACATTGTTCATGAAGATCACTTTTCATGATCAAGTACTTAAGTGATGTTGTGTTGACCTAGATAGCCCTATGTGTGACCAATGCATGAAATGATTGTGTGACCTTGCAAATAGCTTAAACATGTTTAGAGTATCATTATGAACAATTTTGGTATTCATGGCTAGGGCTAAACTGATCACTAAGTTGTAGTTCAAGCATAAGTTATCATTTAAATGTGAAGGGTTTGACCAAGTTTGAAGCATATGCTAGAGACTTTGCATGTAGGTAGTCACTAAAGCAAAGTTGTAGTATTTAATATGGGGAACAACTTTTATTTTTGGGTTATGAGATAATAAGGTGCACAGCTTAGTCTTTTGGAGCTCAAAAAAATCAACAATGCAGTATTTTCAACACTTAGCAAATATTTCTAAGTCTGGATGCTTTGACAGTCTGACAAGCTCGACTTTGGGATGAAATAACTCGAGATTGGGTGAGAATTAGGGCATGAGTTCTAAATAGAGATTGGAGCTTGGTACTTTGGGCTTCAACATTGGTTTAGGAAATTTCAGCTAACTAGTCCACGGATTTGGAGATTTCATCGCTGCAAACCACGCTGTCAGGCTTAGCATCGTGGGCACTAAACTAACTGAATCACCAGCTTCGGTGGCCGACCAGCATCAGACTTGGGGTGCCTCGTGGAGTCAGAAGCGAGTCGCGCAGCGCTGGCGCCCTGCCTAGTGCAGCCACGCTGAGCTAGAGTAGGCCTTTATCACCCCTGCACTCGCCCGCTCCATCCCCGCGCTCACCATTTTAAGTTTTCTGGCCTTCTCCTTCACCGTCCATAGCAACCGCCATAGCACCGAGCGTCGTCGTCACCATTCCCAACACTGGCTAGCTCCACCTTGCCCATTCACCATCGCAACCACTCCACTATCACCCCATGACTCACCGCGCCTACCCATGCTCACTAACCGCACCAGGTAAGCCACCATGCCACGCACAACCTTGCCGGAGCTCCACCGTCGAGCCCCGTCAGCGTGGCCGTGCCATCTCCATCCACCTTTTGCTGGGATAGCTTGTGCGCTAGGTTCACTAGGGTTGGTAGATGCTCGTCCGAGCTTTGGCTTGAGTCACCATGGTCACCGCTAGGCGTAGCGCTGTTGACCCGCACCGCTGAGCCACCATGGCCCGCTGCCGTCGTCCTTTGTGTCACAGATCAGTCCACCTAGCTATCCTAGCATGTGCGCCAGGTTGAGGGGTTCATAGTAGTCGAGGTTCCATCGTCGGAGATGTCGCCGTCGGTGAACACCGGCTGACCCGCGTCGAACAGCGCCGCCTCCCCTGTTTTCGGTCGCTGACGCGTGGGTCTGTCTGACAGGTGGACCCCAGTCTGTCAGTGACTCAGTTCAGAAAAAAGCTAGTCCATTTATTCCTGTTTTGTATGCAACTTTCAAAATTTATAAGTTGAGCTATAGACATCCAAAATTTGTGAACCAAATTTTGTAGTATTCCTTAGGAAGTGTAGTAGTTATGAAAAATATGATATTAGCTTTTGTATTAGAGTTTCTAGAAGATTTAAAATGAAACTTGAAATGTGTTGTTAAATGTATGTAAAGTTATTTAATTTATATCTAGAGTTCCTGTGCTCCAAAAATTATGAAATTTATGTGGTGAGCTATTCTTGACAAGTATAAGCTCTAGGTAAAAATTTGAGGGTCAGTGCATGAATAGATTTTTAGTTATAGATTTTCCCTTTATAATTAGGATGATCGTTGTATGAATTTTTATAAATTATTTATGAATCTAATATTCATGAAATTTGTTGGAGGTTGTCCTAGTACCATATGGATGCTAAGAAAAATATAAAATCTGTTAGCTTGACACTTTTCACGAGGGTTTTCTATTTATGCTATTTTAAGCCTTTCTGCCTTGTCATTTTTGCATAGGATGTTTGACTTGGTAAAATGGCATGAAACTTTTATAGTAGTCTATTGGTAGCACTAGTAAGCCACTGTAAATTTCTGAAGAATTTATGATGTACATTTAGTATATGTTTATTATTTAACCTAAGTATCTAAATAAAATAATAAAGGCATCTAAATAAATAGTTTGGGCTTTACCATTATGTTTCCTTGAGTATATTTGGTATTCTTGAACTGTTAGGTAAACTTGGTGTTGTCAAAATTTGAATGCTTACATGTAGTAGAAATATTGTTGCTTTATAATTCGGGTGAAAAGGGTTTTTGGATAGATTCTATGATTTGGTATGTTGCATAGTAAAAATGACGTTTGCTGTAAAAATGGTTAGTAACAAAGTTGTAGATAACTTCTTCATTTATCTTGTGTTAAAATTTCAGAGCAATAGGCCAAAGGGTTTAGGAGTTATAGCTGTTTAAAGTTAGTATCCCTGAAATGCTTGCTCTCTAGGAATTTCTACATAGCACTGGATTGACTGTCTATTTTGGTTAAGATAATGTTTGAATTAGCTTTTGGTGATTAAATAAGAGATGTAGATAATTTTATAAGCTTTCTATAAAGTCCAAGATCACCACATTTGGATAAGTAGAACTTTAGTTATGAGTAAAAAAGTAGCTGCTTGTTTTGTGGTATAGTCAACTGAATTGTTGAAGTAGTTGATTTAATAATCAAGAAGAGATATGCACATACTCAGTAGAACATGATGCACTTGTTATTACTTTAGCACCATGCTATGAAGAATACTTACAAGAATGCATTCATCATGTATCATCATATTATACTTGTCAGCATGTATGCATTCGCAATATCTTATACCATACTCATGCATCTAGGATCGAGAGAGGAGATAACGTTGCTAGGAGTTCAACGAAGGAGAGGAAGGGGACCAACAGGAGATTCCTCAAGCCACAATTCCCAAAGAAGAGGAGCCCTGAAGAGCTTCTAGAGTGCCTTGACCACCGCCCCACTTCCTTTCTGAAAGGCAAGCCCCAGGAGCATTCTAAGTCTCCCAGTATTTTACAAAATATTACTCAAGTCCTTATGATTGATAATTAGGTTATAAGAGTTGACTGGAACCACTTTATGCATATAAATTCCTTGACCAGATATATACACCTTTAACCCTATGTAGGTCTAGGATCGAATATATGCTTAGCCATGCTTAGACCGATAGAAGTTGGGTGATTTCCTATCACCTGCGAGATATAGGTGGATACCAAAGCATGGTTAGCTATATTTGGTATCATGGAAAAGAATAATGGGGTAATATAAATCGAGGCTAGGTGGAGTCTATGTGTAGGTTGACTCATGTGATTCCTGTCTGTGTCGATCAAGGACCGTACCATTGTTGGAACTTCTGACAAGATTGAAAGCATGCCTATCACTTAGCTGGCTGGATAACTCGTTTTGACCGCAAAGCCGAATAGCTCAACTCAGGTCGGGCCCTTGTTCTAGTTATGCGCTCCTTGCAGGGAGCCAGACTGAGCCCAAGGGCAGGCTAGGCCTGAAACATCCTAGGCATTTGGTGTCCCTGATTTTGTGGCACGGATGTGGCAGAACCTCCTAAGAAATCGGGCCTACGTGCACCTATAGTTGTCTTAACAGACCTCGGATAGCGTTCACTGAGTTCCCAACAACTCAACTAGGTCTATCGGGTGTCCTCAGGAAACTCGAATCATCCATGATTCTCTTTTCAAATAGGATCCCAATCACAGACATTACAGATTACAATAGTTTATTCAAATATATACATCAGAGTAAAAGATAGCGAAAGTCTTAAGATAACATAGTTTACAAACCAGTTGTTTTCAAACTTACAATACCATAAGTGTCATACAACCATAGTAGCGGGATAATATTACATTAACTTTATTTATCATACAAACTAGTGCCTTGTCCAAAGACCATTCATCACTCCTCATCGTCATTGACTTCAAACATAGACATGCAGCAGGGACCAAAACAAGCCTGCGCATGCGACTCACCTGCAACAAGGGTTAACTAAACCCTGAGTACAAAAGTACTCAACAAGACTAACCCGACGTAAAGGGTGTAAGACTTTTTGATATGCAGGGGTCGGGGCAAGGTAAGGATGTAGCAAGATTCAAAGTTCTTTGCCAAAAGCTTACTATTCTTATCCTATTTTCAAGTTTTATCCCTAAGACCTTTTAGTTCATTATCTCAACTAAATGTACATTTCCCATATTCCATTCCTTCTCATTCCATTCTTTTCTCATATTTTAGTAATTCACCAGTCATGCATTGCTTCTGTAATGAATCGAGTCTCCATATCCATGGAGCACCGGCAATTCGAATTGATTCAAGTCCTAGCTGGGGATTCCTTATCACACGACATATGTAGAACTTAATCTTGCATATATCAACCTCGCTACCTGGATCCTCCTATACTAAGCCATCTCCACGCCACCTCGAGAGCACAACACACCTCAAATCCAGCCACAATTCCAGCCATGAGGGTAACACGCTACTCCCGCCATCTCTCCACTCCCAGTGCGTGGGCATTCGTCTTAGTATCAGATTAGCCAAAGTAGGCTTACCAGAGTATGTGACCTAGTACTACAAAGTGTCTCATTTAGAAGATCCACAATGAGTGGCCTTTAAGCGACATAGTCGGCAACATTACCCAACATTCAAGATAAGTCACCCGACTAGTCTCTAGTTCATTCAACCTTCTTTCTTTCTTTGGCCAGTATGCCATCTTTGATTGTATCGAAACTTTTACTTTGAAAGCCTACCATAAAGCATACTAAGCATTCTACACCTTTGTAAAAGAAATCATCTTCAAGGATGGTAAACAATTAACAAGGTAGGCAATGCATCAAGTAGGTAACATTTTGAAATAATCATCTTAATGCAATAGGTAACATAGGTGATAAACTTTTCAAAGTAAACAAGGTAATGGTTTAATACATAAACCGGGGCTTGCCTTCATTGACGATCTTAGGTTTCGGATCAGTACCACAATTATCGAATCCCATGACAACCGGGGATTCTTCCAGAACTTGCTCAACTAGAATCATTTCACTCTCGGATTCTACACGAAATAATAGCATATGCTTCAACATGATGATAATGTAAACATGATGCTTTCATGGTGCATGAAATATAACAACACCTTGAATACAACTTTCCTTCATGATATAGTTACAAGCCAAACTAACCAAACCATATTCGTAACGGATGTGACCACGCCAGCACCGACCACTTCGGCGAGCTCTCCGACCACTACGGTGAACTCTCCGACCACTACGGTGAACTCCCCGACCACTACGGTGAACTCTTCCGACCACTAATCTTGAACCCTACTGGTCACAAAACATGACCAAAATAAGATCAAACATTGATCAAACACTTAGGGTTTGCTTTTATTTATTTTTGAATTAATTTGGAAATAAGCCCAAAAATGAACTTGTTCCAAATGACCTCAAAATTTTATGTAAGCTTCCTCATGACAAATTAGTGTACCAAAACAAATTTCATAATTTTTGGAATTATACAGTGGCCTACAAAAATCATGGAAATTGCATTTATTAATTAATGGACTGAATATTTGAACATTAAAAATTTATTCAAATTTCAAGTTTCATATTTTTAAACCATACTAGAGCATGTACAGAAGCTACACACAAAATTTCAGAATTTTTGGAGCTATGATTATTTTCCTACAAATTCCCAAAGATTCAGCACTATTCAAAATTAGAAAATACCAAAATCTTACTGTTCTTCTCTTTCTCTCTCACTGACAACCCGACCCCACTCGTCAGTGACACATACAGGTCACGGCGGCGCTGCCATCACTGGCCAGCCCAAAATGCGCCGACGGTGACGCTCTGATGAGGCAGACCGCACCCAAATGATGTACACACTCCTATGAACCCATCCCAGCCCTCAGATCGGCAGAAGGCGCACCGGAGAAGGCTCCACGCCGGCCATGGCGGCTTGGGCACGACGGCTCATGGCGTAACCCCAGCAATGGTGTAGTAGAGTCTAAAACAAAGCGAGTATCGCATTTAGTAGCTCACCACGATCACACCGGTGCGTTTGGTGAAGACGGAGATGGTCTGGAACGGCCTGGCTACGTCGAGTCGATGGTGGCGGAGCTCCAGCCGATCTCGAGGAAGAAGACGTTGCGCCAAGCGATTCCGGCCAACACAAGCGACGTAAGCAAGCCGTAGAGAAGCGCAAGACTGAGGCGATCGCATTGGCGTAGCTGGGCACGACGGACGCTGCTCGATGGTGGCTACGGCGAGCGGCAAAGCTAACTGGCGGCGGAGTAGAGCAGAGGGGAAAAAATGGGGATGACGGCGGCGGCTGCTGCTATTTATAGCCGGGAAGGGGTTGCCCGACGTCGACGGCGCACGCCCGAACTCGCCACGGCACCAGCTGCGTGTCAACGCGCGAGGAAGCAGCGCAATTTGATCGGCGGTGACAACAGGGTGGCGCCGGCGGCAAGCAGAGAGGTGGCGCTCAGCCGATTTTCAAATTTGCAGTATTTACAGAATTGCCACTGCATTAATTTAGCAAATTACTCACAAATTTTCTAAAGAAGTTAAAAATCTCCAAAAATGAAAGTTGCTCAACTTTTCAAACTCTACAACTTTGCTTCAAGGAACATTTTCAAATTCTGCCTCCATTTTGAAATTTGAATTTGGGGTGCATTTAAGCATTTGAATCATTTCAAAATTACTCCAAATTTTATATGTAAACTTGAAAAATTTTGAATACCAAAGTTGATCCACATAAAATAGTCTTCAACTTTGCTTTTTGCCTCAACCCCAAATTCCACATGGATTTTGAATTAGTCAAAAGGGGCAAAAGGACTTTTATGATTTGAATTTGAATTCAAATTTGATTTGTTTTCCTTTTTCTTTAACTTTGATTTTTGACCTAGTAACATGGCCCATTAGGGTTATTTGAGTCAAATGACACATGACCTCACATGATCACATGAAATTTGACCCTTGTGGTCATGATCTTTATTTAGGGTTTTGAATCACATCACATAAAATAACAACATTATGAAATAAAGCTTATTTAGTGAATGCATTCAAAATTTTCTACTTTAAGAATGCTTTGCAATGCACATGATGACATGTCAAGTTTTAGTGTTAGGTCAAAACACCAGAGGTGTTACAACCCTTCCCCCTTAAAGAAATCTCAGTCCCGAGATTTAAAACTTAAGGCTAAGTAAGGGAAAAGGAAATGTGTCAAGCTAACACATCATAACTTTATTCAAAAGGCTAGTGAGGGGGTTCTTCATTCTGATGATAAACGAGACAAGTTACAATATAGACAAGGTATTGCAACTAGATAGAAGCGAAGAAGTTAGGAAAGTTTTCTTCTAAGTAATCCTCGGACTCCCAAGTAGCTTCATCTTCAGTGTGTTGATTCTATTGTACTTTGTAGAACTTGATTGTATGTCTTTGAGTAACTCGATCTTTCTGATCTAAGACTCTAATGGGGTACTCGGCATAAGTCAAATCAGGTTCTAGTTCTACATCACCAAAGTCGATCACTTGGTCAGGTACGTGAAGACACTTCTTTAACTGAGATACATGAAAGATATCATGCACAGCTGACATGTGATCTGGTAGCTTGACGCGATAGGCGAACCGGTCCACATCGTTGTTGGATTTGAAAAGGACCTACATAATGGGGCGCCAACTTTCCCGAATCTCAAAACGATGAACTCCTTTCATCGGTGATACCTTGAGGTAGACATAATCTCCCACTTTGAATTCTAGCGGTCGTCTCCTCTTATCAGCATAGCTTTTCTGTCGGGATTGAGCTACCTTCATATTAGCTTGTATGAGCTTAACTTTCTATTAAGCTTCCTTGACCACATCCGGTCCAAAGAACCAACGTTCTCTAGCTTCTGACTAATTTAAAGGTGTCTGGCATCTACGGCCATACAATGCTTCGAATGGTGCCATTTTAATGCTCTCTTGATGGCTATTGTTATATGAGAATTCAGCTAAGGGAAGGCATTCATCCCATTTAGCACCATAGGAAAGGACACATGCTCTTAACATATCTTCAAGAATTTGATTTACCCTTTCAGTCTGTCCATCTGTTTGTGGATGATAAGCAGAACTACGGATAGGTTTAGTTCCCAAAGACTCATGTAGACTTTTCCAAAACTTGGATATGAACAATGACCCTCTGTCAGAGATAATGGTCTTGGGTGCCCCATGCAGACTGAAGATTCTATCAAGATAAAGCTTTGCATACTATTTCGCTCGATATTTATCTCTGACTGGTAAGAAATGAGCTATCTTGGTTAGGCGATCAACAATAACCCATATGGAATTGTGGCCTGCAGATGTCCTGGGCAATCCCACAATAAAGTCCATACAGATATCTTCCCACTTCCAAGATGGAACTGGCAATGAATGTAATGGACCTGCAGTCTTCATATGAACCGCTTTGACTCTCTGACAAATATCACATTTGGCCACATATTGAGCTATTTCTATTTTCATTTTGGTCCACCAATATCTCTTTCTTAGATCATGATACATTTTGTTGCTACCTGGATGAATGGAGTATCTTGTAGAATGAGCTTCATCAAGAATCTGCTTTCGCAGCTCTAGATTTTTGGGCTACTACCAATCTATCATTGAACCATACAACATCAGATTCATCAATCTTGAAACATGTTGGTTTTCCAGATCTGACTTTATCTTTGATATGGGCTATACCCTTACTTTTTTGTTGAGCTAGCAATGATCTGATCTTTGATAGTGGACTCTACTGCAATATTGGACAGGGAACCTTGTTCTATGATTTGTAAATTCAGATGCTCCATCTCTTGACACAATGTTCATTGCATAGGTTTCACAGTCAGACAATGGCAATGACTCTTGCGACTCAGGGCATCGGCAACCACATTAGCCTTGCCCAAATGATAATGCACTTCTAAGTCATAATCTTTGATAAGTTCTAACCATCTTCTTTGCCTCATATTCAACTCTGACTGAGTGAAGATGTATTTCAAACTTTTGTGATCCGTATAGATATGACAGATATTGCCCTAATAAATAATGTCGCCAAACCTTGAGTGCATGAACAACAGCGGCTAATTCAAGGTCATGGGTGGGATAATGTTCTTCATGCTTCTTGAGTTGTCTGGAAGCATATGCTATGACTCTGTCTTCTTGCATAAGAACACAGCCAATACCAATTCTAGATGCATCACAATAGATATCAAATGGCCTCTCGATATCAGGTTGTGCTAATACTGGTGCAGTTGTCAGCAACTTCTTCAATGTCTAAAAGGCCTTCTCACATTTTGTTGACTATACAAACTTAGTTTGATTTTTCAACAGTCCAGTAATTGGCTTCACAATTCTAGAGAAGTCAGGGATGAACCGACGGTAATAACCTGCCAACCCCAGAAAACTATGAACTTGATGAACAGTTGTAGGTGCTTTCCAGTTAAGGACTTCTTCTACCTTGCTCGGATCTACAGCTATACCTTCAGCAGATAACACATGACCTAGAAATTGTACTTCCTCCAACCAAAATGCACACTTACTGAATTTGGCATATAGTTGGTGATCTCTTAATCTTTGTAGAACAATGCAGGAGATGTTCCGCATGTTCCTCTTTGCTCTTAGAATAGATAAGGATGTCATCAATGAACACCACTACAAACTTATCCAACTTGGGCATGAAAACTGAGTTCATCAGGTACATGAAATGAGCCGGGGCATTGGTCAGCCCAAAAGACATGACTAGATACTCATATAGACCATATCGGGGTAGTAAATGCTATCTTCGGCACATCTTCTCGTCTGATCTTAATCTGGTGATAGCCTGATCTCAAGTCTATCTTTGAGAACACCTTAGCTCCCACAAGTTGATCAAAAAGCAAATCAATTCGGGGTAAGGGGTATTTGTTCTTTATGGTGACTTCATTTAACGGCCGATAGTCAACACATAACCTTAAGGTTTGGTCCTTCTTCTTCACGAAGATAGCAGGGCATCCCCAAGGTGATGAACTGGGTTGAATGAAACCCTTGTCTAACAACTCTTGAAGTTGCATTTTTAATTCTGCTAGTTCTTTGGGTGGCATCCTATATGCTCTTCTAGACACTGGTGCTGTTCCTGGCTTTAGATCAATTCTAAACTCTACATCTCGGTCTGGTGGCAGACCAGGTAGATCATCAGGAAAGACATCCGTAAATTCACATACCACTGAAATTTTCTCGGCTTCTTCAACAATAGTTGCACAGACTGTTTCCACTGTACTCTTAGGAAAGGGAAGTTGGATGAGAAGTTGGGTTTTGCTGCTAGGTGCATTTACCCTTATGGTTCTACGTAGGGACATCTATGATAGCCTCGTGTTGGGTTAACCAGTTCATACCAAGGATAACATCTATATCTTGATCCTTTAATATCAGCATATTGGTAGGGAACTCATAACCTCCCAAAATCAATAGGTACATGCTGAACTACCTCCCTTGTACAGATTCGTCCCCCTGGGCGACTATATATGATAGGGTTCTTTTGTTTCCCCAATAGCTATCCCATGCTTCACAACAAATGTACGATTGATGAATGTATGGGATGCACTAGAATCAAATAAGGTAATTGCAGGATGCTTAGCAATGGGAAACATACCCATCATTACTGGTTCTCCTTCTAGAATAGATTCCACTTGAGTATAGAAGACCCTTCCAGTTTTCTTCTTGGCCTGACCCTTCTGATTGATCTGAGCATTGCCCTTGTACTGATTCTGAGCTTGAGTAACAGGGGCTTTGGGTGCATCAGGATTGTTCTTCCTGGGATATGGACATTCTCGGGAAAAATGTCCGGGTTTACCACAATTATAGCATGGATAATTGTGATTCTGGGGAGTAGCATTGCGGTTTGCATTATTTGTATTATTTTGCTGCTGCGGTGCTTGATGAGGATAAGGCGTATTAGTTGCAGGGTGAATAAAGATTTGCTGCCTGCCTTGGCCTTGTTGTGGGCAGAATGGTGCACGGCCATGATTCTGAGGATGGTAGACTATCTTCTGACACTTGCCACTTGATGATCCGGAAGTAGATATTTTCTTTTTCTTCGCCTCCTTGTGTCGGCTGATAATTCTCCTCTGAAAGCGATAGCAATATTGATTGTCTCATGATAAGTTGCGTTACCACAAGTTGCCATCATGGTCTAAAGTTTAGTGTTCAGGCCTCTAAGAAAATGATTCTTCTTCTTCCTATCAGTATTCACATAATCTATAGCATACTGCGACAGGTGATTGAAGCGCCCAACATAATGCATCACCGGGTGCTCCCCTTGCTTAAGAGCCAAAAACTCCTCTAACTTCATGGTCATCACACCATCTGGAATATAGTGTGCCCTGAAGGCATCCTTAAACTCCCTCCAAGTGATTTGGTGACCAGCGGGCTATACTGCTACCAAATTTGCCCACTAGGCACCAGCAGCTCCTCGGAGTTGCTGTGCCGCAAACCTTGGTTTTTGAATCTCGGTACAGTGAATCAGCTCAAACTTTTGCTCTATTGTCCTAAGCCAATCGTCAGCTTCTAAAGGCTCTTCTGCCTTAGAGAACACAGGTGGACATGTGTCAGTGAAATCAACATAGGTTGACTCATCATTTCCATTATTACGACGACCACGATTAGGGTATGGTGCCTGATTGGTTCTGCACCAATTCCCTTAACAACCTAGCATTTTCTGCTGTTGCATTGACGAGTGCAGCTATGGCATCTACCATAGTCGAAGGCATTGGTGGAGGATTTGGGCACTCATCATCGTCATGCGAGCCACTAGCACCAGTTCGGGTGATAGGACGAGGCATCTGTTAGAGAAACACGTTTACTTACATTATTCTTTATTGAAAGCATTTAAAAAGGTTTCATGCTACAAAGGGTTACTTATTTAAATTTCATGTCTTGTATCCCACAAGACAACCCTGGTTTACTAGGAAAGCAGTAAAGGAACTATTACTACTCCAAGCTCTCAGTCATCGGCATCCGTGCCCATATCGGAACGAAACCTCATCTTCATCTGAGAAGTACACTAACTCCTCAGGATCCTCCTCTTCTTCATTCTCGACCTCTCCTGGATTTACAATCATCTCTTCATCTGTAACTTCACCATCCCCATGAGGTGGATGAAGTTGAGCGTACAGCATGTGGACATTCTCATGAAGAATGGCATTGTCCATCTCTAGGTCTTCTACGTAGAACTCCAACTCATGGATGCGTTCATTGGCCACATCCTCTCATGTCCAGGCTTCATTCCGCAGCTCCATGGTCATGGTGATGCCCCTTTGCATTTCTGCCAGCTCTTCTTGATCTTTGGCATGAGCTCGACAAAGAGTGTTGAGCTCCTTGGTAAGGTTCTCGATGTTGGCGGGGTTGCTTGAAGATCCTTCATCTCCTAGGGTCTTGGGACTTCCTTCACCAACCTCATGGTTTCATGGTGCCATCTGGTGACGAGGGACTCCTGTGAGGTCCGGTAGACTTGCGTGCAGTTACCTTGGTCTTAGCCATAGCCTGTAGGATTTAAGGTAGGACCATAAGAATAGCTTGGGGATAATGGAGGTTAGCAAGAATGGGATTGACATTACTTACCCAACCACTATTAAGGGGAATTATTATGCAAGGTGCTCAAGCATGATGCATGAATTGTTCTTACGAATCTAGGTACAAAAGATTTATATAATCATAAGTACTAGATTTTTAATTCATAGGACAAACCTAATCATATTATCTGCCACAAACTTTCAAATAAGACAAGATTGAGTCTAGATCAAAGGTAAGAAGAAAGAAATTTGAACTTTAAAATATCAAGTTTACTTTCTTTGATCAAAATCAATTTGAAGGTTTTTCCAAAGTAACCTACAATGATCTTAGATGGGAACTGCTCTAATACCAGCTATGGTAGAACCTCCTAAGAAATCAGGGCCCACGTGCACCTATCGTTGTCTTAACAGACCTTGGATAGCGTTCACGAGTTCCCAACAACTCAACAAGGTCTGTCGGGTGTCCTCGGGAAACCCGAATCATCCACGATTCTCTTTTCAAATAGGATCCCAATCACAGACATTGCAGATTACAACAGTTTATTCAAATATATACATCAGAGTAAAAGATAGCAGAAGCCTTAAGATAACATAGTTTACAAACCAGTTGTTTTCAAACTTACAATACCATAAGTGTCATACAACCATAGTAGCGGGATAATATTACATTAACTTTATTTATCATACAAACTAGTGCCTTGTCCAAAGACCATTCATCACTCCTCATCGTCATTGACTTCAAACACAGACATGCAGCAGGGACCAAAACAAGCCTGCGCATGCGACTCACCTGCAACAAGGGTTAACAAACCCTGAGTACAAAAGTACTCAACAAGACTAACCCGACGTAAAGGGTGTAAGACTTTTTGATATGCAGGGGTTGGGGCAAGGTAAGGATGTAGCAAGATTCAAAGTTCTTTGCCAAAAGCTTACTATTCTTATCCTATTTTCAAGTTTTATCCCTGAGACCTTTTAGTTCATTATCTCAACTAAATGTACATTTCCCATATTCCATTCCTTCTCATTCCATTCTTTTCTCATATTTTAGTAATTCACCAGTCCTGCATTGCTTCTGTAATGAATCGAGTCTCCATATCCGTGGAGCATCGGTAATTCGAATTGATTCAAGTCCCAGCTGGGGATTCCTTATCACACTGACATATGTAGAACTTAATCTTGCATATATCAACCTCGCTACCGGATCCTCCTATACTAAGCCTGTCTCCATGCCACCCGAAAGCACAGCACACCTCAAATCCAGCCACATTCTAGCCATGAGGGTACATGCTACTCCCGCCATCTCTCCACTCCCAGTGTGTGGGCATTCGTCTTAGTATCGGATTAGCCGAAGTAGGCTTACCAGAGTATGTGACCAGTACTACAAAGTGTCTCGTTCAGAAGATCCACAATGAGTGGCCTTTAAGCGACATAGTCGGCAACATTACCCAACATTCAAGATAAGTCACCCGACTAGTCTCTAGTTCATTCAACCTTCTTTCTTTCTTTGGCCAGTATGCCATCTTTGATTGTATCGAAACTTTTACTTTGAAAGCCTACCATAAAGCATACTAAGCATTCTACGCCTTTGTAAAAGAAATCATCTTCAAGGATGGTAAACAATTAACAAGGTAGGCAATGCATCAAGTAGGTAACATTTGAAATAATCATCTTAATGCAATAGGTAACATAGGTGATAAACTTTTCAAAGTAAACAAGGTAATGGTTTAATGCATAAACCGGGGCTTGCCTTCGTTGACGATCTCAGGTTCTGGATCAGTACCACAATTATCGAATCCCATGACAACCGGGGATTCTTCCAGAACTTGCTCAACTAGAATCGTTTCACTCTCGGATTCTACACAAAATAATGGCATATGCTTCAACATGATGATAATGTAAACATGATGCTTTCATGGTGCATGAAATATAACAACACCTTGAATACAACTTTCCTTCATGATACAGTTACAAGCCAAACTAACCAAACCATATTTGTAATGGATGTGACAATGCCAGCACCGACCACTTCGGCGAGCTCTCCGACCACTACGGTGAACTCTCCGACCACTACAGTGAACTCTCTGACCACTACAGTGAACTCCCCGACCACTATGGTGAACTCTCCGACCTCTGATCTTGAACCCTACTGGTCACAAAACATGACCAAAACAAGATCAAACATTGATCAAACACTTAGGGTTTGCTTTTATTTATTTTTGAATTAATTTGGAAATAAGCCCAAAAATGAACTTGTTCCAAATGACCTCAAAATTTTATGTAAGCTTCCTCATGACAAGTCGGTGTACCAAAATGAATTTCATAATTTTTGGAATTATACAGTGGCCTACAAAAATCATGGAAATTGCATTTATTAATTAATGGACTGGATATTTGAACATTAAAAATTTATTCAAATTTCAAGTTTCATATTTTTAAACCATACTAGAGCATGTACAGAAGCTACACACAAAATTTCAGAATTTTTGGAGCTATGATTATTTTCCTACAAATTCCCTAAAGATTCAGCACTATTCAAAATTAGAAAATACCAAAATCTTACTGTTCTTCTCTTTCTCTCTCACTGACAACCCTGACCCCACTCGTCAGTGACACATACAGGTCACGACGGTGCTGCCATCACTAGCTGGCCCAAAATGCGCCGACGGTGACGCTCCGGCGAGGCAGATCGCACCCAAATGATGTACACACTCCTACGAACCCATCCCAGCCCTCAGATCGGTAGAAGGCGCACCGAAGAAGGCTCCACACCAGCCATGGTGGCTTCGGGCATGACGGCTCACGGCGTAACCCTAGCAACAGCGCAGTAGAGTCTAAAACAAAGGCAAGTATCATGTTCAGTAGCTCACCACGATCACACCGGTGCGTTTGGTGAAGACAGAGACGGTCTGGAACGGCCTGGCCACGTCGAGTCGATGGTGGCGGAGCTCCGGTCGGTCTCGGGGAAGAAGACATTGCGCTGGGCGATTCCGGCTAACACAAGCGACATAAGCGAGCCGCAGAGAACCGCAAGACCAAGGCGATCGCGTTGGCATAGCTGGGCACGACGGACGCTGCTCGACGGTGGCTACGGCGAGCGGCGGAGCTGACTGGCGGCGGAGCAGAGCAGAGGGGAAAAACGGGGACGACGGTGGCGACTGCTGCTATTTATAGCCAGGAAGGGGTTGCCCAACGTCGACAGCGCACGGCCGAACTCGCCACGGCACCGGCTGAATGTCAACGCGTGAGGAAGCGGCGCAATTTGATCGGCAAGTGACAACAGTGTGGCGCCGACGGCAAGCAGAGAGGTGGCGCTCAGCCGATTTTCAAATTTGCAGTATTTACAGAATTGCCACTGTGTTAATTTAGCAAATTACTCACAAATTTTCTAAAGAAGTTGAAAATCTCCAAAAATGAAAGTTGCTCAACTTTTCAAACTCTACAACTTTGCTTCAAGGAACATTTTCAAATTCTGCCTCCATTTTGAAATTTGAATTTGGGGTGCATTTAAGCATTTGAATCATTTCAAAATTACTCCAAATTTTATATGTAAACTTGAAAAATTTTGAATACCAAAGTTGATCCACATAAAATAATCTTCAACTTTGCTTTTTGCCTCAACCCCAAATTCCACATGGATTTTGAATTAGTCAAAAGGGGCAAAAGGACTTTTATGATTTGAATTTGAATTCAAATTTGATTTGTTTTCCTTTTTCTTTAACTTTGATTTTTGACCAGTAACATGGCCCATTAGGGTTATTTGAGTCAAATGACACATGACCTCACATGATCACATGAAATTTGACCCTTGTGGTCATGATCTTTATTTAGGGTTTTGAATCACATCACATAAAATAACAACATTATGAAATAAAGCTTATTTAGTGAATGCATTCAAAATTTTCTACTTTAAGAATGCTTTGCAATGCACATGATGACATGTCAAGTTTTAGTGTTAGGTCAAAACACTAGAGGTGTTACACACAGTATGAACCCACGAAATGTGTACCTGTGTTGTACCAAAGGTGACCTAAGGTGACCGTTGATTAGGTTTGCCTGGGTTTGTGTTAGGAATAAATTCCCAACTGGTTGAAATCAATTCGAATCATCATCTCTCCCGGATAGTGAGAAACTTGGCTAGCTCCAGCATCGTAGTAACTGTATTATGGAACATGATGGTTCGCATGAACATGGATTTACAATATCGGCTATGGTTACTAGTGTATGCTCTTAAAATGATATACCACATGTTTAGCACAGGATAGTTGCTAATTTAGAGATGGATAGTCATAATTAACTTGATAACAGAAATTATAATTGTATAATTAATTTAATCAGCTTTTTATGCTAAATATTGTCAAGCTACATCCATTTATACAGCTTTGCATGATCCTTGGAGTCATTTTATTTCTGGTTTATGACAGGGTAAGTCTAGTTGAGTACTTTCTTGTACTCAGGGTTTATTTTCCCATTATTGTAGATGGCACTGTTTATCATGGTTATTACAAGAGTTGCTTCTATCCTGCTATGGATGAGGAGTAAGCCTTGGGTAGGCTTCTTTATTAATCCCTCTACATGCTTTTGTGGACTGTGATCGTATGTTGGCACTGTATCAAACTATGTTGGCAAATGCTACTTTCAAACTTAATTTGCTTCGGCTTTTATCCATTAAACTTGGTTTGTAATAACTTTGTTTCATACTCTGATGATGAAAAGTATCTGTGAACTTTATGTAATATGTGACATGTATGTTGAATCATGTACGATCTTGGTTGTTGTAAATCATTTATCGAGACCTATCGGGGTACTCGATGGACTACTAGGTTTATATGGGTTCAAGTATGATAGTGCGACCGCTTGCGGGCTGCCATTGTACTTGTACTCTTATAAATTGGTCGGTTCTGTGACAAAAGTGGAAGCTTATTTTGGTGAAAGGTCCTAATGGCTAGAGGGGGGGTGAATAGCCTAATAAAAATTTCTACAACAACACTTAACAAAATGGTTAGACAATTGTGAGGCGAAGCAAGTGTTGCACTAGCCTACTAAAAATGCAAGCCACCTACCACAATTCTAGTTTAGATAGTATCTATTCACACAATAGCTATGACACTACCCTATGTTAGTGTGCTCTCAAAGGCTAACTAAAGAGCCACACCAACCAAGCAAGCAAGCTCTCACAACTAGCTACACTAAAGAGCTTGACAACTAGTTTGCGGTAATGTAAAGAGAGTGATCAAGAAGGTTATACTGCCATGTAGATGAAGGAACCAATCAATCACAAGGATGAATAACAATGAAGACCAATCACCTCAGAATTAATGATGAACACAATAATTTTTTACCTGAGGTTCACTTGCTTGCCGACAAGCTAGTCCTCAGTTGTAGCGATTCACTCACTTGGAGGTTCACGCGCTAATTGGCTTCACACGCCAAACCCTCAATAGGGTGCCGCACAACCACCACAAGATAAGGATCACACAAGTCATGAGCAATCCACTAGAGTACCTTTTGGCTCTCCACTGGGGAAAGGTCAAGAACCCCTTACAATCACCTACGATCAGGAGCCAGAGACAATCACCACCCTCCTGCTCGATGATCCTCGCTGCTCCAAGCTATCTAGGTGGCCGCAACCACCAAGAGTAACAAGCGAATCCCACAGTGAAACAAGAACATCAAGTGCCTCTAGATGCAAACACTCAAGCAATGCACTTGGATTCTCTCCCAATCTCACAAAGATGATGAATCAATGATGGAGATGAGTGGGAGGGATTTGGCTAAGCTCACAAGGTTGCTATGTCAATGCAAATGGCCAAGAGAGTGAGCCTGAGCTGGCTATGGAGCTTAAATAGAAGCCTCCATGAAATAGAGCCATTGTACGCCTTCACTAGGCACAACACGGGCTGACCAGATGCTCTGGTCATGTTGACCGGATGCTCCGGTCATGTTGACCGGATGCTAGACCTCAGCGTCTGGTCGCCCGATGATAGCCACGTGTCCCAATCTCAATGGTCACTTGAGTTGACTGGATGCTACGCTATAACTGACCAGACGCTGAGCCACCAGTGTCCGGTCATTTCTAGTAAGGTTCCAGAAATGCATTTTGCCCACCGGACACATCCGGTCATGCACGACTGGACCCTGCTAGCATCCGGTCAGAGACCCTAGCCTCTGTGCACTGCCCAACAATAGGATCGGACCCTACCTCCAGCATCCGGTCACTGAGCGACCCAGCATCTGGTCATGAGACCAAAACACACGCCCTCTACTGCCACTGATCGGACGCGCCGGCCCAACCAAGACCAGCATCCGGTCACTTACAGTGACCTCCATCCTTTCTGTCTAGGGCGCTGGTGAAGTTCCTTACCCTTGCTCAAATGTGCCAACCACCAAGTGTATCACCTTATGCACATGTGTTAGCATATTTTCACAAACATTTTCAAGGGTGTTAGCACTCTACTAGATCCTAAATGCATATGCAATGAGTTAGAGCATCTAGTGGCACTTTGATAACCGCATTTCGATACGAGTTTCACCCGTCTTAATAGTACGGCTCTCAAACCTAAATGTGATTACACTCTCTAAGTGTCTTGATCACCAAACCAAAATAGCTCCTACCATTTATACCTTTGCCTTGAGCCTTTTGTTTTTCTCTTTCTTCTTTTCAAGTCCAAGCACTTGATCATCACCATGGCATCACCATCATCATGTCATGATCTTCATTTGCTTCATCACTTGGAATGTGCTACCTATGCCATGATCACTTGATAAACTAGGTTAGCACTTAGGGTTTCATCAATTCACCAAAACCAAACTAGAGCTTTCAATCTCCCCCTTTTTGGTAATTGATGACAACCCTTTCACAAAGATATGAATTAAAATTTAATTGAATCCATGTTGCTTGCCCAAGCATATTTACCATATGTAAAAGGATATGGACAAGTTTCATGAACCCCAAATGGATGATCCCTTGTAATATTGGTTGGTTGGAGGATTGGAACTTGATTGCTTGCACTTACTTGATCATTAGGTTGAGATGATGAGCTAGCCACTTGATCTTGTTCATTGTCATGAGAACCACTTGTGCTAACTTGATTTGTATCATCTTGCACATTTGAGTTAGAGAGCACTTGCACTTGATCATCTTCATCATCATTCACTTGCATAGGCCTCAATTCACCAACATCCATGTTCTTCATGGCATTTGAAAGTTGAATGCCTCTAACATCTTCCAAGTTCTCATTCTCTACTTGGGAACCCTTAGTTTCATCAAATTCAACATCATGAACTTCCTCAAGAGTACCACTATCCAAATTCCAAACTCTATATGCTTTGCTTGTAGTGGAATATCCAAGTAGGAATCCTTCATCATATTTCTTGTCAAACTTGCCAATCTAGTGCCTTTCTCCAAGATATAGCATTTGCAACCAAAGACCTGAAAATATGCAATGTTGGACTTTCTATCATTCAAGAGCTCATATGGTGTCTTCTCTTTCAATGGGTGACAATAGAGGCAGTTGCTACAATAGCAAGCCGTGTTGATAGCTTCGGCCCAAAAAGATTGACTCACATTGTACTCACTAAGCATAGACATTGCCATATCAATGAGTTTTCTATTCTTCCTCTCAACAAGGCCATTTGATTGAGGTGTGTACTTGACCAAGAATTGATGTCTAATTCCAAATTCATCACATAACTCATCAATTCTAGTGTTCTTGAACTCACTACCATTGTCACTTCTAACTCTCTTGATGGTTGTTTCAAACTCATTGTGAATGCCCTTGACAAATGATTTGAATGTTGCAAATACATCACTTTTGTCCACTAGAAAGAATACCCATGTGTATCTAGTGTAGTCATCCACTATCACAAAGCCATATTTGTTACCATCAATGCTAGTGTATTGTGTTGGCCCAAACAAATCCATGTGCAATAACTCAAATGCTTTACTAGTGCTCATCATGCTTTTCTTAGGATGGGTGTTTCCAACTTGTTTGTCGGCTTGACAAGAGCTACAAAGCTTATCCTTTTCAAACACAACATCTTTCAAGCCTTTAACTAAGTCATGCTTAACCAATCTATTCAATTGTTTCATTCCAACATGACCAAGCCTTCTATGCCATAACCAACCCATGCTAGACTTAGTGAACAAGCATGTAGATAATCTAGCTTCACTAGCATTGAAATCAACCAAGTATAGATTCTCATATCTAAAGCCTATGAGGATCAAGTTAGAGCCATCTACACTTATGATCTCTACATCATCTACCCCAAATATGCATTTGAATCCAAGATCACACAATTGAGCCATGGATAGCAAGTTGAAGTTCAAGCTCTCTACTAGCAACACATTGGATATGCTCATGTCATTGGATATTGCAATCTTACCAAGCCCTTTGACCTTGCCTTTGCCATTATCACCAAATGTGATACTATCATAACCATCATTGCCATTGGTGTTGATTGAGTTGAACATTCTTGCATCACCAGTCATGTGTTGAGTGCACCCACTATCAAGAACCCAATGCCTTCCTCTAGCTTTGTAATTTACCTACAAAAGAAGATCAATTCTTTTTAGGTACCCAAACTTGCTTGGGTCCTTGAAGGTTAGTCACTAAGCTCTTTGGTACCCAAATGACTTTCTTCTTTGAGCCCATCCATGGTTTACCAATGAACTTAGCCTTCACACCATTTGTACCCTTAGTAAGCATATAGCATGAATCAAGCTTTATGAAGGATACATTAGCTTGTGATTTCTTGTTCATGCATTTTTGCTCGACATGACCAACTTTCTTGCAACTAGTGCAAAACCAACCATTGTTCTTCACAAAACTAGTCTTGTGAGGAGCAAAGGCCGCCTTGCCTTTCTTGGGGGTGTTAGCCCAATCCCTCTTTGTAGAGAGAAGCTCGTTGGCTACTAAAGCACATAAGCAAGCGGTCCTCACCACCATAAGCCTTAGCTAAGGTGTGAGTGAGCTTGTTGACGTCCTTCTTGAGGTTTTCATTCTCAACCACTAGTGAGGCATCACAAGTGAGACCGTCACTACTAGATGAGGTGGAGGTGGAAGTACTACAAGAAGGGTTAGTGGGAGCAACAATGATAGGCATAGATAATGATTCATCAATTATATCACAAGTTAAGCCTATATTGCAAGTTTCAACATGCTTCTTTTTATTTTTCTCATTAAGCAAAGAAGAATGAGCTTTTTCAAGCTTCTTATGAGCCTTGCCTAGTTTCTCATGGGCTTCCTCTAGCCTCTAATGAGTTGCTTTGAGCTTATCAAGGGCTTGCTTAAGGGCTTTTACCTCCTTATTCAAGCTCTTGCATTCTCTTCTCTTAATGTCAAAATGTTCTTTAACATCTTCTAGCATGTCAAACAATTCATCTTTGGTAGCCTCATCATCATCACTATCACTATCATTTTCATTTTCATGTTCATTTTCATCATCATGTTCTTCATCACTTTCATCATCACAAGGTTGTACCTTAGTGGCCTTAGCCATGAAGCATGATGAAGATTCAAAGAGAGAAGGCTTCTCATTGATAGCAATGCTTGCAAGAACTTTCTTCTTGGTGGTCTTGACATCATCACTATCATCATCATCATCACTTGAGGAAGCATCACTATCCCAAGTGACTACATATGAACCACCCTTCTTTTTCTTGAAGGTCATCTTGTCCTTCTTCTCTTTCTTTTCCTTCTTGTCCTTCTTCTTGTTCTTCTTGTTGTCATCATCATTGTCGCTATTGAATGGACATTGTGCAACAAGATGGTCTTTGCTTCCACACTTGAAGCACCTTCTTGACTCTTCTTTGTTCTTGGATGAAGACTTCTTTCTCCTAGCATGATAGCCCTTCTTCACCATGAACTTGCCAAATCTCTTGACAAAGAGAGCCATCTTCTCATCATCATCATCATCCCATGAATCATCATCTTCACTTGATGTTTCTTGCTTAGCTTTGCCCTTGGATGATGTGGCTTTGAATGCCATGCTCTTCTTCTTGTCATCCTTCTTGTCATCTTTCTTCTCCTTCTTTTCTTCCTTCTCATCATCATCTCTATATGTATCATCGGTCATTATATCCCCAATACTTGGTTTGGTGTCATGGTGTCCAAACCGCTTCTCACTAGAATGGTGACCAATGTACCAAATCTTGAAGGTAAGCATCTCAAGAACTTGTGGGAGAAGTCATTGTCCTTCACCTTTTCTCCAAGTGCTTTGAGATCATTGATAAGCACTTGAAGCCTATGAAACATCTTTGGTACACTCTCATCCTGATTCATCTTGAAGCTTGCAAACTTCTCCTTGAGAATGTAAGCCTTTGCACCCTTCACAGCTTGAGTGCCCTCAAATGACTCTTCCAACTTCTTCCAAGCCTCATGAGCCATCTCAATATTCTTGATTTGCTCAAATGTTCTCTCATCAATTGCATCATGAATGGCACTTAGAGCAATGTCATTGTTTTGGAGAAGCACTTCTTCGGCCGCGGTGGGATTCTCTGGATCACCAATCTCAATTTTGGTTTCTATCACCTTCCACACCTTTCTATTGATTGACTTGATGTGTGTGGTCATCTTTGACTTCCAATAAGGATAATTTGTGCCATCAAATTGGGGTGGCTTCTTAGTGTTGTTGATTTGAGCCATTTTTACACCGAAGGTTGTTAAGCCTCAAATCACGGTGATCTCAGCTCTGATACCACTTGAAAGGTCCTAATGGCTAGAGGGGGTGAATAGCCTAATAAAAATTTCTACAACAACACTTAACACAATGGTTAGACAATTATGAGGCGAAGCAAGTGTTGCGCTAGCCTACTCAAAATGCAAGCCACCTACCACAATTCTAGTTTAGATAGTATCTATTCACACAATAGCTATGACACTACCCTATGTTAGTGTGCTCTCAAAGGGTAACTAAAGAGCCACACCAACCAAGCAAGCAAGCTCTCACAACTAGCTACACTAAAGAGCTTGACAACTAGTTTGCGGTAATGTAAAGAGAGTGATCAAGAAGGTTATACTACCATGTAGATGAAGGAACCAATCAATTACAAGGATGAATAACAATGAAGACCAATCACCTCGGAATCAATGATGAACACAATGATTTTTACCAAGGTTCACTTGCTTGCCAGCAAGCTAGTCCTCATTGTGGCGATTCACTCACTTGGAGGTTCACGCGCTAATTGGCTTCACATGCCAAACCCTCAATAGGGTGCCGCACAACCACCACAAGATGAGGATCACACAAGCCACTAGCAATCCACTAGAGTACCTTTTGGCTCTCCACTGGGGAAAGGTCAAGAACCCCTCACAATCACCATGATCGGAGCCAGAGACAATCACCACCCTTCGCTCGACGATCCTTGCTGCTCCAAGCTATCTAGGTGGCGGCAACCACCAAGAGTAACAAGTGAATCCTGCACTAAAACACAAACACCAAGTGCCTCTAGATGCAAACACTCAAGCAATGCACTTGGATTCTCTCCCAATCTCACAAAGATGATGAATCAATGATGGAGATGAGTGGGAGGGCTTTGGCTAAGCTCACAAGGTTGCTATGTTAATGCAAATGCCTAAGAGAGTGAGCTTGAGCTGGCTATGGGGTTTAAATAGAAGCCCCCATGAAATAGAGCCATTGTACCCCTTCACTGGGCACAACACGGGCTGACCAGATGCTCCGATCATGTTGACCGGACGCTGGACCTCAGCGTCAGGTCGCCCGACGATAGCCACGTATCATGATCTCAACGGTCACTTGAGTAGACCGGATGCTGTGCTATAACTGACCAGACGCTGAGCCACCAGCGTCTGGTCATTTCCCGTAAGGTTCTAGAAACGCATTTTGCCCACCAAACACGTTCGATCATGCACGACCGGACCCTGCTAGCATCCGATCAGAGACCCTAGCCTCTGTGCACTGCCCGACAACAGGACCGGACCCTACCTCTAGCGTCCAATCGCTGGGTGACGCAGCGTCCGATCATGAGACCAAAGCGCACGCCCTCTGCTGCCACTGACCAGACGCGCCGGTCCAACCGAGACCAGCGTTCGGTCACTTACAGTGACCTCCGTCTTTTCTGTCTATTGCGCTGGTGGCACCATCGAACTTTCCGCACTCTACAGGCGGACACTCTATTGGTGAAGTTCCTTACCCTTCCTCAAATGTGCTAACCCCCAAGTGTATCACCTTGTGCACATGTGTTAGCATATTTTCACAAACATTTTCAAGGGTGTTAGCACTCCACTAGATCCTAAATGCATATGCAATGAGTTAGAGCATCTAGTGGCACTTTGATAACCGCATTTCGATATGAGTTTCACCCCTCTTAATAGTACGGCTATCAAACCTAAATGTGATCACACTCTCTAAGTGCCTTCATCACCAAACCAAAATAGCTCCTACCATTTATACCTTTGCCTTGAGCCTTTTGTTTTTCTCTTTCTTCTTTTCAAGTCCAAGCACTTGATCATCACCATGGCATCACCATCATCATGTCATGATTTTCATTTGCTTCATCACTTGGAATGTGCTACCTATCTCATGATCACTTGATAAACTAGGTTAGCACTTAGGGTTTCATCAATTCACCAAAACCAAACTAGAGCTTTCATTTGGTCTGTTTGGAGATAGTGCTAATCTTGACGCAAGATAGGTGCATGGTTTGTGCCAAATGTACCATAGGCTTGGAAATCATTTTGGACACACGTGATGGAGCTCCTAGGTGACGTGGGTGATGTGGAATCTCATTTTGATCCATTTGTCCACAGTGTTAGTGTCATTGCAAGATTGGTGCATGGTTTTTGCCAAACATACCATAGGCTCGGAAATCATTTTGGACGCACCCGATGGAACTCCTAGGTGATGTGGGTCATGTGGAATCTTGTTTTGGTCCTTGTGGAGACAATGTTAGTGTCGATGTAGGATAGGTGCATGGTTTGTGACAAATGTACCATAGTCTCAGAAATCATTTTGGACGCACCCAATGGTACTCCTAGGTGATGAGGCTTAAGTGGAAGCTTATTTCGGTCCGTTTAGAGGTAGTGCTAATCTTAACGCAAGATAGGTGCATGGTTTGTGCCAAACATACCATAGGCTCAAAAATGGTTATGAATGCACATGACGGAACTCCTAGGTGACGTGGGTCAAGTGGAATCTTGTTTCGGTCTGTGTGGAGACAGTGTTAGCGTCGGTGCAAGATAGGTGCACGGTTTTCGTCAAACTGACCATAGGCTCAAAAATCATTTTGGATGCACCTGATGGTATTCCTAGGTGATAAGGCTCAAGTGGAAGTTCATTTCAGTCCATTTGGAGATAGTGCTAATCTTGACGCAAGATACGTGCATGGTTTGTGCTGAACATACCATAGGCTCTGAAATCATTTTGGACGCACGCGATGGAACTCCTAGGTGATGTGGGTCATGTGGAATCTCATTTTGATCCATTTGGAGATAGTGTTAGTTTCAGTGCAAGATAGGTGCATGGTCTGTGCCAAACGTACCATAGGCTTAGAAATTATTTTGGACGCATCCGATGCTACTCGTAGGTGACGAGGCTAAAGCGGATGCTTATTTCGGTCCATTTAGAGATAGTGCTAATTTTGACGCATGATAGGTGCACGGTTTGCGCTGAACATACCATAGGCTCAGAAATCATTTTGGACACATTCGATGGAACTCCTAGGTCACGTGGGTCATGTATAACCTCATTTTGATCCATTTGTTCACGGTGTTAGTGTCGGTGGAAAATTGGTGCGCGGTTAGCGCCAAAAGTACCATAGGCTCAGAAATTGTTTTCGATGCACCCAATGGAACTCCTAGGTGACGTGGGTCATGTGGAATCTTATTTCGATACATTTGGAGATGGTGTTAGTGTCGGTGTAAGATAGGTGCACAGTTTGCACCAAATGTACCATAGGCTCGGAAATCATTTTGGACGCACCTGATGGAACTCCTAGTTGATGTGGGTCATGTGGAATCTTGTTTTGGTCCGTGTGGAGGCAATGTTAGTTTCAGTGTAGGATAGGTGCATGGTTTGCGACAAATGTACCATAGGATCAAAAATCATTTTGGACACACCCGATGGTACTTCTAGGTGATGAGGCTCAAGTGGAAGCTTATTTTGGTCCATTTAGAGATAGTGCTAATCTTGACGTAAGATAGGTGCATGGTTTGCGCCGAACGTACCATAGGCTTGGAAATCATTTTGGACGCACAGGATGGAACTCCTAGGTGATGTGGGTCATGTGGAATGTCATTTCAGGTCCATTTGGAGATAGTGTTAGTGTTAGTGCAAGATTGGCGCTCGGTTTGCGCCAAACGTACCATAAGCTCAGAAATTGTTTTGGATGCATCTGATGGTACTCCTAGGTGACAAGGCTCAAGTGGAAGCTCGTTTCTGTCTGCTTGGAGATAGTGCTAACCTTGACACAAGATAGGTGCACGGTTTGCGCCGAACGTACCATATGCTTAGAAATCATTTTTGACTCACCCGATGGGACTCCTAGGTGATGTGGGTCATGTGGAATCTCGTTTTGGTCCATGTGGAGACAATGTTAGTGTCGGTGTAAGATAGGTGCATGGTTTGCGATAAATGTACCATAGGCTCAAAAATAATTTTGGACGCACCCGATGGTACTCCTAGGTGATGAGGCTCAAGTGAAAGCTCATTTTGCTCCGTTCGGAGATAGTGCTAATCTTGACGTAAGATAGGTGCACGGTTTGCGCTGAACATACCATAGGCTCAAAAATTATTTTTGACACACCCTAGGGAACTCCTACGTGATGTGGGTCATGTGGAATCTCGTTTTAGTCTATTTAGAGATAGTGTTAGTGTTAGTGCAAGAAAGGAGCACGGTTTGCGCCAAACATACCATAGGCTCACAAATCATTTTGGACATATGTGATGGTACTCCTAGGTGACAAGGCTAAAGTGGAAGCTTGTTTCGGTCTGTTTGGAGATAGTGCTAATCTTGACACAAGATAGGTGCACGGTTTGCACCGAACGTACCATAGGCTTAGAAATCATTTTCAACGCACGCGATGGAACTCCTAGGTGATGTCGGATCATGTGGAATCTTGTTTCGATCTGTGTGGAGACAGTGTTATTGTCGGTGCAAGATAGGTGCATGGTTTGCACCAAATGTACCATAGGCTCAGAAATTCGCTTTGGACGCATCCGATGGTACTCCTAGGTGATGAGGCTCAAGTGGAAGCTCATTTCGGTCCATTTGGGGATAGTGCAAATGTTGACGCAAGATTGGGGCATGGTTTGCGCCGAATGTACCATAGGCCTCAGAAATCAATTTGGATGCACGCGATGGAACTCCTGGGTCATGTGGGTCTTGTGGAATCTCATTTCGATCCATTTGTTCATGGTGTTAGTGTCACTGCAAAATTGGAGCGCGGTTTGTGCCAAACTTACCATAGGCTCAGAAATCATTTTAGACACACGCGATGGAACTCCTAGGTGACATTGGTCATGTGGCATCTCATTTCAATCCTGTTCAGAGATGGTGTTAGTGTCGGTGCAAGATAGGTGCACGGTTTGCGCCAAACATACCATAGGCTCTGAAATCATTTTGGACGCACCCGATGGAACTCCTAGGTGAAGTGGGTCATGTGGAATCTTGTTACAGTCTGTTTGGAGATGGTGTTAGTGTTAGAGCAAGATAGGTGCATGGTTTGCGACAAACATACCATAGGCTTAGAAAACATTTTGGATGCCCCCGATGGTTCTCCTAGGTGATAAGGCTCAAGTGGAAGTTTGTTTATGTCCGTTTGGAGATAGTGCTAAGCTTGACGTAAGATACATGCACGGTTTGTGCCAAACGTACCATAGGCTCCAAAATTGTTTTGGATGCACGCGATGGAACTCCTAGGTGACGTGGGTCATGTGGAATGTCATTTTGATCCATTTGGAGACAGTGTTAGTGTCAGTGCAAGTTAGGTGCATGGTTTGCGCCAAACATACCATAGGCTCAAAAATTGTTTTGGACGCATCCAATGGTACTCCTAGGTGACGAGGCTCAAGTGGACGCTCGTTTTGGTCCATTTGGAGATAGTGCAAATCTTGACGCAAGATAGGTGCATGGTTTGCGCCGAACATACCATAGGTTCAGAAATCATTTTGGACGCACCCGATGGAACTCCTAGGTGACTTGGGTCATGTGGAATCTCATTTCTGTCCATGTGGAGACAATGTTAGTGTCAGTGCAGGATAGGTGCATGGTTTATGACAAACATACTATAGGCTCAGAAATCATTTTGGACGCACCCGTTGGTACTCCTAGGTGACGAGGCTCAAGTAGAAACATATGTAGGTCCGTTTAGAGATAGTGCTAATCTTGACGCAACATAGGTGCATGGTTTGCGCCGAACATACCATAGGCTCAGAAATTGTTTTGGACGCGTGCGATGGAACTCCTAGGTGACGTGGGTCATGTGGAATCTCATTTTGGATCATGTGGAGACAATGTTAGTGTGTCAGTGTACGATAGGTGCACGGTTTGCGACAAACGTACCATAGGCTCAGAAATCATTTTGGACACACCCGATGGTACTCCTAGGTGATGAGGCTCAAGTGGAATCTTATTTTGGTCTATTTAGAGATAGTGCTAATCTTTATGCAAGATAGGTGCATAGTTTGTGCCGAATGTAGCATAGGCTCAGAAATGGGTTTGGATGCACGCGATGGAACTCATAGGTGATGTGGGTCATGTGGAATGTCATTTCGGTCCGTTTGGACACAGTGTTAACCTTGACGCAAGATAGGTGCCTGGTTTTCACCGAACGTACCATAGGCTCAGAAATCATTTTCGACGCACCCGATGGAACTCCTAGGTTATGTGGGTCATGAGGGATCTCATTTTGGTCCGTGTGGAGACAGTGTTAGTGTCGGCGTAAAATAGGTGCATGGTTTGCGACAAATGTACCATTGGCTCAAAAATCATTTTGGATGCACCCGATGGTACTCCTAGGTGACAAGGCTCAAGTGGAAGCTCATTTCGGTCTGTTTGGAGATAGTGCTAATCTTGACGCAAGAAAGGTGCACGGTTTGCGCTGAGCGTACCATAGGCTTAGAAATCATTTTGGTCGCACCCGATGGAACTCCTACGTGATGTGGGTCGTGTGGAATCTCATTTCGACCTATTTGGAGATAGTGTTAGTGTTGGAGCAAGATAGGTGCGCGGTTTGCGCCAAATATAACATAGGCTCAGAAATCATTTTGGACGTATCCGATGGTACTCCTAGGTGACGAGGCTAATGTGGAAGCTTCTTTCAAACCATTTGGAGATAGTGCTAATCTTGATGCAAGATACGTGCATGGTTTGCGTCGAACATACCATAGGCTCAGAAATCATTTTAGACGCACATGATGAAACTCCTAGGTGACGTGGGTCATGTGGAATCTCATTTCGGTCCATTTTGAGACAGTGTTAGTGTCAGTGCAAGATAGGTGCATGGTTTGCGCCAAACGTACCATAGGCTAAGAAATTGCTTTGGACACATCCGATGGTACTCCTAGGTGACGAGGCTAAATTGGAAGCTCATTTTGGTCTATTTGGTGATAGTGCAAATCTTGATGCAAGATAGGTGCACTATTTGCGCTGAACGTACCATGGGCTTGGAAATCATTGTGGATGCATGCGATGGAACTCCTAGGTCACATGGGTCATGTGAAATCTCATTTCGATCCATTTGTTCATGGTGTTAGTGTTGGTGCAAGATTGGTGCGCGGTTTGCGCCAAACGTACCGTAGGCTCAGAAATCGTTTTGGACGCACCCGATTGAACTCCTAGGTGATGTGGGTCATGTGAAATCTCATTTTGATCCGTTTGGAGATGGTGTTAGTGTTGGTGCAAGATAGGTGCATGGTATGCGACAAATGTACCATAGGCTCATCAATCATTTTGGACGCACCCGATGGTACTCCTAGGTGATGAGGCTCAAGTGGAAGTTCATTTCGGTCCATTTGGAGATAGTGCTAATCTTGATGCAAGATACGTGCATAGTTTGTGCCGAACATACCATAGGCACCGAAATCATTTTGGACGCACGTGATGGAATTCCTAGGTGGGGTGGGCAATGTGGAATCTCATTTCTATCCATTTGGAGATAGTGTTATTGTCGGTGCAAGATAGGTGCATGGTTCATGCCAAACGTACCATAGGCTAAAAAATTGTTTTGGATGCATCTGATAGTACTTCTTGGTGGGGAGAAAGTGGAAGCTCGTTTTGGTCCATTTAGAGATAGTGCAAATCTTGACGCAAGATAGGTGCACGGTTTGCGCCGAACTTACGATAGGGTCGAAAATCATTTTGGACGCACCTGATGGAACTCCTAAGTGATGTGGGTCATGTGGAATCTTGTTTCGGTCTGTGTGGAGACAATGTGAGTGTCGGTGCAGGAGGGGTGCACGGTGTGCGACAAACGTACCATAGGGTCAGAAATCATTTTGGATGCACCTGATGGTACTCCAAGGTGACGAGGCTCAAGTGGAAACTTATTTCAGTCCATTTAGAGATAGTGCTAATCTTGACGCAAGATAGGTGCATGATTTGCGCCGAACGTACCATAGGCTCAGAAATTGTTTTCGACACACCCGATCGAACTCCTAGGTGACGAGGCTCAAGTGGAAGCTCATTTGGGTCCATTTGGAGATAGTGCAAATCTTGACGCAAGATAGGTGCATGGTTTGCGCCGAATGTACCATAGGCTTGAAAATCATTTTGGATGCACCCGATGGAACTCCTAGGTGATGAGGCTCATGTGGAAGTTTGTTTCGGTCTGTTTGGAGATAGTGCTAATCTTGACGCAAGATACGTGCATGGTTTGTGCCGAACATACCACAGGCTCCTAAATCATTTTGGACGCACACGATGGAACTCCTAGGTGACATGGGCAATATGGAATCTCATTTCAATCCATTTGGAGATAGTGTTAGTGTCAGTGCAAGATAGGTGTATAGTTTGCACCAAATGTACCATAGGCTCGAAAATTGTTTTGGACGTGTCCAATGGTACTCCTAGGTGTTGAGGCTCAAGTGGAAGCTCGTTTCGGTCCATTTGGAGATAGTGCAAATCTTGACGCAAGATAGGTGCACGGTTTGCGTCGAACGTACCATAGGCTCGGAAATTATTTTGGACGCACACGATGGAACTCCTAGGTCACGTGGGTCATGTGGAATCTTGTTTTAGTCCATGTGGAAACAATGTTAGTTTCGGTGCAGGATAGGTGCACGATTTGAGACAAACGTATCGTAGGATCAGAAATCATTTTGGATGCACCCGATGGTACTCCTAGGTGACGAGGCTCAAGTGGAAGCTTATTTCGGTCTATTTAGATATAGTGCTGGTCTTGACGCAAGATAGGTGCACGGTTTGCGTCGAACGTACCATAGGCTCGGAAATCATTTTGGATGCACACGATGGAACTCCTAGGTCACGTGGGTCATGTGGAATCTCATTTCGATCCATTTGTTCACGGTGTTAGTGTCGGTGCAAAATTGGTGTGCGGTTTGTGCCAAACATACCATAGGGTCAGAAATCATTTTGGACGCACCCGATGGAACTCCTAGGTGATGTGGGTCATGTGGAATCTCATTTCGATCCATTTGGACATGGTGTTAGTGTCGGTGCAAGATAGGTGCATGGTTTGTGCCAAACGTACCATAGGCTCAGAAATCATTTTGGATGCACCCGATGGAACTCCTAGATTACTTGGGTCATGTGGAATCACATTTCGGTCTACTTGGAGATGATGTTAGTGTCAGAGCAAGATAGGTGCACGGTTTGCGACAAACGTACCATAGGCTCAAAAATCATTTTGGACACACCCGATGGTATTCCTAGGTGATGAGGCTCAAGTGGAAGTTTGTTTTGGTCCGTTTGGAGATAGTGCTAATCTTGATGCAAGATACGTGCACGGTTTGTGCTGAACGTACCATAGGTTCCAAAATCATTTTGGACGCACGCGACGGAACTCCTAGGTGACGTGGCAATATGAAATCTCATTTTGATCCATTTGGAGATAGTGTTAGTGTCGGTGCAAGATAGGTGCATGGTTTGTGCCAAACGTACCATAGGCTCAAAAATTGTTTTGGACATGTCCGATGGTACCCCTAGGTGATGAAGCTCTAGTGGAAGCTTGGTTCTGTCCGTTTGGAGATAGTGCAAATCTTGACGCAAGGTAGGGCATAGTTTGCGCCGACGTACCATAGGATCGAAAATCATTTTGGAGGCACCTGATGGAACTCCTAGGTGACGTGGGTCATGTGGAATCTTGTTTTGGTCCATGTGGAGACAATGTTAGTGTCGGTGTAGGATAGGTGCATGATTTGCGACAAAAGTATCAGTCTCAAAAATCATTTTGGACGCAACCAATGGTACTCCTAGGTGATAAGGCTCAAGTGGAAGTTCGTTTCTTTCTGTTTGGAGATAGTGCTAATCTTGACGTAAGATACGTTCACGGTTTGTGCCGAACGTACCATAGGCTCTAAAATTGTTTTGGAAGCACGCGATGGAACTCCTAGGTGATATGGGTCAAGTGGAATTGTCATTTTGGTCCGTTTGGAGGCAGTGTTAGTGTCAGTTCAAGATTTGTGCACGGTTTGCGCCCAACGTACCATAGGCTCAAAAATTGTTTTGGACACATCCGATCATACTCCGAGGTGATAAGGCTCAAGTGGAAGCTTGTTTCTGTCTTTTTGGAGATAGTGCTAATCTTGACGCAAGATAGGTGCACGGTTTGTGCCGAACATACCATAGGCTCAGAAATCATTTTTGACTCACACGATGGAACTCCTAGGTGATGTGGGTCATGTGGAATCTTGTTTTGGTCCATGTGGAGATAGTGTTAGTGTCGGTGTAAGATTGGTGCATGGTTTGCGACAAAAGTACCAAAGGCTCAAAAATCATTTTGGACGCATCCGATGGTACTCCTAGGTGACATGGCTCAAGTGGAAGCTCATTTCGGTACATTTGGAGATAGTGCTAATCTTGACGCAAGATAGGTGCATAGTTTGCGCCGAACGTGACATGGGTCATGTGAAATCTTGTTTCGGTCTATTTAGAGATAGTGTTAGTGTCAGTGCAAGATAGGTGCACGGTTTGCGCCAAACATACCATAGGCTCACAAATCGTTTTGGACATATGTGATGGTACTCCTAGTTGATGAGGCTAAAGCAGAAACTTGTTTTAGTCCATTTGGAGATATTGCTAATCTTGACACAAGATAGGTGCACGGTTTGCGCCGAACATACCATAGGCCCAGAAATCGTTTTCGACGCACGAGATGGAACTCCTAGGTGACGTGGGTCATGTGGAATCTCATTTTGGTCTATGTGGAGATAGTGTTATTGTCAGAGCAAGATAGGTACACGGTTTGCACCAAACTTACCATAGTCTTAGAAATCGCTTTTGGACGCATCTGATGGTACTCCTAGTGATGAGGCTCAAGTGGACGCTCATTTCGGTCCATTCGGAGATAGTGCAAATCTTAATGCAAGATTGGTGCACGGTTTGCACCGAACGTACCATAGGCTCGGAAATCATTTTAGATGCACGCGATGGAACTTCTAGGTCATGTGGGTCATGTGGAATCTCATTTCGATCCATTTGTTAACGGTGTTAGTGTCGGTGCAAAATTGGTGTGCGGTTGCGCCAAATGTACCATAGGCTCAGAAATCATTTTGGACGCACCCGATGGAACTCCTAGGTGATGTGGGTCATGCGGAATCTCATTTCAATTTGTTTGGAGACGGTGTTAGTGTTAGTGCAAGATAGGTGCATGGTTTGCGCCAAACGTACCATAGGCTCTAAAATCATTTTGGATGCACCCGATGGAAGTCCTAGGTGACGTGGGTCATGTGGAATCTTGTTTCGGTCTGTTTGGAGATGGTGTTAGTGTTGGAGAAAGATAGGTCCACGGTTTGCGACAAATATACCATAGGCTCAGAAATCATTTTGGATGCACCCGATGGTACTCCTAGGTGATAAGGCTCAAGTGGAAGTTCGTTTCTGTCTGTTTGGAGATAGTGCTAATCTTAACGTAAGATACGTGCATGGTTTGTGCCGAACGTACCATAGGCTCTGAAACCAATTTGGACACACGTGATGGAACTCCTAGGTGACGTGGGTCATGTGGAATCTCATTATGATCCATTTGGAGACAGTGTTAGTGTCGGTGCAAGATAGGTGCTTGGTTTGCGCCAAACGTACCGTAAGCTTAAAAATTGTTTTGGACGCATTCGATGGTACTCCTAGGTGATGAGGCTCAAGTGGAAGATTGTTTCGGTCCGTTTGGAGATAGTGTAAATCTTGACACAAGATTGGTGCACGATTATCGATGAACATACCATAGGCTTGGAAATCATTTTGGACGCACCCGATGGAGCTCCTAGGTGATATGGGTCATGTGCAATCTCATTTCAGTCCATGTGGAGACAGTGTTAGTGTTAGTGTAGGATAGGTGCACGGCTTGCGCCAAACATACCATAGGCTCAGAAATCATTTTGGACGCATGCGATGGTACTCCTAGGTGTCGAGGCTAGAGTGGAAGCTTGTTTCGGTCTGTTTGGAGATAGTTCTAATCTTCACGCAAGATAGGTGCACGGTTTGCGCCAAACATACCATAGGATCAAAAATCATTTTGGACGCCAGCGATGGAACTCCTAGGTGATGTGGGTCATGTGGAATCTCATTTTTGATCCGTGTGGAGATATTGCTAACCTTGACGCAAGATAGGTGCACAGTCTTCGCCAAACGTACCATAGGCTCGGAAATCATTTTCGACACACCCGATGGAAGTCCGAGGTGATGTGGAATCTCATTTTAGTCCTAAAGGGACCATGACGCCTAAGAGGGGGGGGGTGAATTAGGCAACTTAAAAATTCTAACTCTAAACTATGGCCTCTTTTTCTAATCCTAGCAAAATCTATGCAATAGATAAACTATCTAGATGTGCAACTATGGTTTTGCTAGTGTATTGCTATCTCTACCGCAAACATAGTGAAGTAATCAATGTAAATGCGGAAGCTAAAGAGCAAGGTAGAGATATGCAAACTCCCTTCGACGACTCCGATATTTTTACTGAGGTATCGAGAAGCGTGCAAGCTTCCCCCTAGTCCTCGTTGGAGCCCCTCGTAAGGAATCCCTCACAAGGGCCAAGCTCCTAGTTGGGTAACTCCATGGATAGCCTTAGGCCTTCCCCACGCGCAAGTGGGTCTCCGACGTGCCTTCTAGCAAGCCTCTCCTGGATGCTCCCCGCCATCTTCACTATCAAGCTTCTGGCCAAAACGCTGCGGGCCTTGTTCCCTCCATACACGGTGGCAGGCACACCACAAACGCGGTTGGTGTGATCTTGCAAGACTTCAAGCCCCTCCGATGTACAACAATGGTGCTCGCAAGCACCGAGTGGTAAGAGGTATGCAAACCTCACTAAACACTAGGCCTAAACCTAGAGCAAGCGCATAAGCGGTGGTCTAATCAACCTAAGCACTTCGCAAAGCACCTATGCTAATCACCTGATGAATCACTAAGCACTATGCAAGTGGATCAATACCCTTGGTATGTTTCCTCAACTCCACACTTCTCAAATGGCCAGTTGGGGGTTGTATTTATAAGCCCCACTGAGAAAGTAGCAGTTGGGATCAAATTCCCATGAAACTGCTACTGACTAGATGCTGAATCGTCCTGACTGGACACATCCGGTCGTTCTGACCATTGGGCCAGCAATATACTAATCGGACGCTGGCTAGCATCCGATCGCCTGCCACCGGACGCGTCCGGTCGCAGATTTGCCGCTCTAAAACCTCTCTATACTTAATCGGACGTTGCTTTCTAGCGTCCGATCAGTTTTGCCGCCCGTGTTCAATCGTCCCAACTGCAGAGCCATTAGTCCAGCGTTTGGTCGTCCCAACTGCAGAGCCACCGGTCCAGCGTCCGGTTGTCCCGACTACCGAGCCACTGATCCAGCATCCGGTTGTCCCAACTATCGAGCCACCAGCGTCCGGTCTAGTGTCCAGTCACCTCTGCGAGCTCGTTTCTTTGCGATCTTGCATACGGCTTGGTTCCAATCTTCATGCTTGGACTTTGCTTGATCTCTTGGGTCTTCTCTTGTGCTCATAAGGTCTTGCTTGAGGTGTTGATCATCGAATCATCACGTCACCTTCGTCCAAGTTATGTCTTGCACCCTATTGAACTACAAAACAAACACTTGCAAATTCATTAGTCCAATTTGGTTGTGTTGATCATCAAACACCAAAATCCAAAGTAAATGGGCCAAGGGTCCATTTTCCTTACAATCTTCCCCTTTTTGGTAATTGATGCCAACACGACCAAAGCAAGCAAATAATAAGAATTTGGAAGTTAAAAACTACCTACTTGCTATGATGCAATGCAAAGGGCAAGGTTATATGATACTAATTGACAGATACCAATTAAAACTTTACTTAAAAGCTTGCCTTGCGCTTGCAAATGTCCCCATGTGATATTATGGATTAAAGCCTAGCTTTCTAAAAAAAATTCTCCCATTACTTAGACTAACCCATAATTCATTTTCCTCCCTTTCTCGGACCATTACTACTTGTGACTAAATGCTTGTCTTTGGTCCTTCAAATTCTCCCCCTTTGGCATCAAACACCAAAAAGGAAGACATTAGTAGCACAAGGGAGGGTCAAATTTCGTGATCCTTTGTGTATAGAGTGAAATAGATCACAAAATTTGACTCTCACATTATATAGACTAAGCTCCCCCTAAATATATGCATATAGATGGTAGAAAGCAAAGCATATGCATAATTAGCAATTTATTGTACAAGAGAGTTTAATCTATATAATGCATGGAGAAAGCATATAAATATGAAATGAAATCAACATGATGATGCCAATTGAAGAATGATGCTTAATTCCGGGGACTCCAATTTCCTTACAATGAGACTACTACACATGTGATAGGTTTGAAAAAATTGATACCATTTGAAAAAGTGTTAGTCTCAAAGCATCCAAGTTGTAGAATTACTCCCCCTAAATATGTGCACACAAATGTGGAACACTTTGTGGAATCATGCACATTGATTTTGGAATCAAAATACCACTTGAAAGATGACATCTCATGAATGTGATAATCATTTTAAAAAATGATATTCGGGAGAGATTATCTACAATTTGGACTTTGGCACATATTAGATAAATAATTGTAAAACAAGCTCTGTGTCATGCTTCTAAACAATTTTAAACCATGTGGGTTTGCTCCAAGGGTTGATAATGAAACCGAGCAAGCCTACCATATGATATACCTATTGAATGCATGACAAAAGATTTAAGCATGTAAATGCAAACATAGGCATGAAAGATAACTAGATGCTTTAAGAGTATATCAATTAAAAAACAACACCAATTGAAATGAATACTAATTGAAAGTAATGACATCTAGTTACCTAACATGGGAAGGGGAATTTGGGTCCATAGTATTCACTAACCTACTTGGCAATGACTTTGTCCATCATGATGCACCCCATGAAATGCACCCATACTTTGCCAAGTCTCCAAATTCCCCAAAGTCCAACGGACTTCTCACTTCCCTTTCGAGATCCAAACCTTCTTGGTGCTCTTCATGTTTGAAATGATTTCCTTTGGCACCCAAAAGCATTTGACCCCATTGTTGGCTTGCTTGTTCACCTTGATGGCCACCACCTTATCATTTTTCTTCTTCTTCAAGAGATAAGGTGTGGAGGCCTTCTTGTCCACCTTGTTGGTGTAGGTGTTGGAGAGCTTGCTTGTTTCCTTTTTCTCTTTCTTCTTTGCTCCTCCCCCATTCTTCACCTTGCACTCATAGGACATGCGACCTTCTTTGTGGCATACGTAACAAACCATGGTTTGTCCTTCATCAAGCTTCTTCACTCCCTTGATGGTGTTATCTTGATGAAGTTGGGTTTGCTTCGCCTTGCCTTTCACTTGAGTCAAGTCCTTGGTGAGGCGAGCTACTTCTTGCTTGAGTTGCTCATTCTCCTTTGCAACCTCTTGTGTGCATGTATCTACAACAACTTTCTCAACACAAACTTGGTTGCACAAAGGTGAGTCTAAACATAAATCATTGCAAGAAGTAGAGGCATCCTTTTTAGACATGTTAAAGATAGAACTTTTCTTTTTAGATGCCTTGGTGGGGGTTGTGCTAACGGCTTCAAGATTAGCAACTTTATTAGTTAGCTCATCACAATGTTTGCACATGGTTTCCATTTTAGCAAGCAAACTATTATATGCTTCTTGTGAGCTAACTAACTTTTCTTTTAATTTTTCTTTTTTCTTTTCAAGTTGCTCATCATTGATTGTGCATGCATTTGTTGTTGTACTAGCCTCAAGTTTCTCAATTTTAGTAGATAGTTCAACATTGAGATTAGCAAAGTTCTCATATTGTTCAAGCAAGGTTTTGTATGCTTTTTGTGAACTATCTAGCTTTTCTTTTAAACTTTTGAGCTTCTTTTGTTGACTAATGCAAGATTTAGCATAATTAAGATTTTCTTGCACAATTTCATGATAAGAAGGCATATCATCATCACTATCACTCTCACTAGAGGAAGAGCTTTCGTTACCTCGTGCCATAAGGCACACACGAGAAGAGCTTGATGATGAGTGCTTATGGCCTCGCCTCTTGTGATGGGGTTCTTCTTCACTTGAAGAATCATCCCATGATCTTATTGATGTGAGCGCTTGGTTCTTGCATGCCTTCTTCTTTGTCTTGGGTGTGGGCTTGTTTGGACAAATTTCCACAAAGTGCCCCAATTTGCCACATCCATAGCATCCTTTCTTTCTTTGCTCATTTCTTTGATTTGTGAAAATGAAATCTTGAATTTGGATGGGCACACCCTTGACATTGAGCCTTTGGATCATCTTCTCCACCTTATTGATCACTTTGATTGGTTCTTCATCAAGATCAGAGGTGGAGGAGGAAGATAGATCATCACTTGAATCTTCATCATCATCATCATTGTCCTCATCTTCTTCTTCATCTTCACTTGAGGAACTTGAGCTTGAGCTTGTCTCAACTTGCTTGCCCTTCATCTTCTTTTTCTCGCTACAAGCGAGAGCTTTGCCTTTGCTTGATGAAGAAGCTTCTTCTTGACCCATCTTATGAGACAATTCAAATGCCACTAACTTGCCAATGACTATGCCTGGGGTCATGTTGCTCAAGTCCTCCATGTTGTGAAGGATGGTGATGATGCTTGCATATTTCTTTTGTGGTAGCACGGAGATGATCTTCCTCACGATGTCCGCATCATCTAGCTTTAATAATCCTATAGAATGGAGCTCATTGATAATTAGATTCAAACGAGAAGACATATCATGAACAAGCTCATCATCATTCATAGTAAAGGATTCATAGTTTTGCTTTGCTAGACAATGTTTTTGCTCACGAACATTGCTTGTGCCGTCATGGATCTCTTGGAGTTTTAACCAAATTTCATGTGCCATATTTAAAGTGAATACTTGGTTAAAAACATCCATACTAAGTGATTCAAACAAGCAATTTTTAGCTCTAGCATTGAAGTGCATTTCTTTTCATCACTCTTTGTGGGGTTTTCTGGATTCTTGAAGGGTTTCATCCCGTCACAAGTGACTCTCCATACACCTAAATCAACTGCCTCAAGGTGGCAAGCCATTCTAGCTTTATAGTATGGGAAGTTAGTGCTGTCAAAGTGTGGAGGCCTAGCAGTATCCATCCCAACCACTCTAAATAGCGTCGGCTCAATAGCGGTTAAGCCAAGGGTCCAAATTGAGCCAACCAGCTTTGATACCAATTGAAGGGACCATGACGCCTAAGAGGGGGGTGAATTAGGCAACTTAAAAATTCTAACTCTAAACTATGGCCTCTTTTTCTAATCCTAGCAAAACCTATGCAATAGATAAACTATCTAGATGTGCAACTATGGTTTTGCTAGTGTGTTGCTATCTCTACCACAAATGCAGTGAAGTAATAATGTAAATGCGAAAGCTAAAGAGCAAGGTAGAGATATGCAAACTCCCATCGATGACTCCGGTATTTTTACCGAGGTATCGAGAAGCGCACATGCTTCCCCCTAGTCCTCGTTGGAGCCCCTCGCAAGGAATCCCTCGTAAGGGCCAAGCTCCTGGTCGAATAACTCTATGGATAGCCTCAGGCCTTCCCCATGTGCAAGTGGGTCTCCAACGTGGCTTCCGGCAAGCCTCTCCCAGATGCTCCCCGCCGTCTTCACTATCAAGCTTTTGGCCAAAACGCCGCGGGCCTTGTTCCCTCCAGTACACGGTTGTAACACCTCTGGTGTTTTGACCTAGCACTAAAAATTGACATGTCATCATATGCATTGCAAAGCATTCATAAAGTAGAAAATTTTGAATGCATTCACTAAATAAGGCTTATTTCATAATGTTGTTATTTCATGTGGTGTGATTCAAAACCCTAAATAAAGATCATGGCTACAATGGTCAAAATTCATGTGATCATGTGAGGTCATGTGTCTTTTGACTCAAATAACCCTAATGGGCGATGTTACTGGTCAAAAATCAAAATTTAAGTAAAAGGAAGACAAATCAAATTTGAATTCAAATTCAAATCACAAAAGTCCTTTTTGCCCCTTTTGACTAATTCAAAATTCATGTGGAATTTGGGGTTGAGACAAAAAGCAAAGTTGGAGATTATTTTATGTAGACCAACTTTGGTATTCAAAGTTTTTCAAGTTTACATATAAAATTTGGAGTAATTTTGAAATGATTCAAATGCTCAAATGCACCCCAAATTCAAATTTCAAAATGGAGGCAGAATTTGAAAATGTTCCTTGAAGCAAAGTTGTAGAGTTTGAAAAATTGAGCAACTTTCATTTTTTGAGATTTTCAACTTCTTTAGAAAATTTGAGAGTAATTTGAAAAATGGACTCAGTGGCAGTTCTGTAAATATTTCAAAAATCAAAATCCACCTCTCTGCTTGCCGCCGGCGCCACACGGATGTCGCCGCCGATCAGATTTCGCCGCTTTCATGCATGGTGACACGCCGATGCCCACGTGGCGAGCTCGCCCGTGTGCTGTCGACACTGCACGCCTTCCTTCTTTCTATAAATAGGAGCACGCCGTCGTCATTTCATAGTTTCCCGTCGACTGCTCGCCGCCGGTGTCCTGCCCGTGCTCGTGCAATTCGTCCTCGCCGTAGTACCTAGGGCCAATTGCATTGGCCAAAAGCTCTGCCTCACCCTATGGCTCATTCTCGACCTGCTCACCTCGCCTCTAGCCGATCAGCGCCACCGCGCGACTTCGTCTTCTTCGGAGCCGGCCGGAGCTCCGCCATCATCGGTCTCACCGTGGTCCTGTTGATCCAGTACATCTTCGTCTTCACCGAGTCTACCTACGTGATCACGGTGAGCTCCTAAACATGAAGATCATTTCGCTTTAGTCCCTACTGCAACGTCGCCGTGGCTACGCCGTACACCGTCATGCCTAGGCCGCCATGCCCGGCGTGGAGGTGTCTCCGGTGCACCTTTTTCCTTTCTGATAGCTGAGGTCGGTTCGGGGGAAAGAGTAGGTCATGTAGATGCGGTCTGCTTCGCCAGAGCTTCACCGCTGGCGTGTTTTGCCGATCGGAGCAGACAGCGCCGCCGTGCGTCCTCTTTGGGTCACTGACAAGCAGGGCCTGGCTGTCAGTGCGAGAGAGGAAGAAGAACAGTGTAATTTTGTATTTTCTGAAATTGTGAATAGTGCTGAATCTTTGGAAATTTGTAGGAAAACAACCATAGCTCCAAAAATTCTAATAATTTGTGTGTAGCTTCTGTACATGGTCTAGTATGGTTCAAAAATTTAAAACTTGAAATTTGAGTATATTTTTAATGTTCAAATATTCAGTCCATTAATTGATAAATGCAATTTCCATGATTTTTGTAGGTCACTGTATAGTTCTAAAAATTATGAAATTTGTTTTGGTACACTAATTTGTCATGAGGAAGCTTACATAAAATTTTTAGGTCATTTCGAACAAGTTCATTTTTGGGCTTATTTCCAAATTAATTCAATAATAAATAAAAGCAAACCCTAAGTGTTTGATTAGTATTGAATCTTGTTTTGGTCATGTTTTGTGACTAGTAGAGTTTCAAGATTCTTTTGGTCAAGTCACAAGTGTGGTTCTTGATGGTAGGATTGCAAGTTGGTTTTGTTGGCTTGTAACTGTACCGTGAAGGAATATCGTATTCGGGGTGTTTTTACATTTCATGTACCGTGAAAGCATCATGTTTACATTATCATCATGTTAAAGCACATATTATCGTTTCGTGTAGAACCCGAGAGTGAAACGATTCTAGTTGAGCAAGTTCTGGAAGAATCCTTGGTTGTCACGGGATTCGATAATCGTGATACTAATCCGGAACCTGAGATCGTCAATGAAGGCAAGCCCCGGTTTATGCATTAAACCCTTACCTTGTTTACTTTGAAAAGTTTATCACCTATGTTACTTATTGCATTAAGTTGATATGTCAAATGTTACCTATTTGATGCATTGCCTACCTTGTTAATTATTTACCATCCTTGAAGATGTTTTCATTTACAAAGGTGTAGAATGCTTAGTATGCTTTATGGTAGGCTTTCAAAGTAAAAGTTTTGATACAATCAAAGATGGCATACTGGCCAAAGAAAGAAAGAAGATAGAATGAACTAGAGACTAGTCAGGTGACTTATCTTGAATGTTGGGTAATGTTGCCGACTATGTCGCTTAAAGGCCACTCATTGTGGATCTTCTGAACGAGACACTTTGTAGTACTGGTCACATACTCCGGTAAGCCTACTTCGGCTAATCCAATACTAAGATGAATGCCCACGCACTGGGAGTGGAGAGATGGCAGGAGTAGCGTGTACCCTCATGGCTGGAATGTGGCCAGATTTGAGGTGTGCTGTGCTCTCGGGTGGCGTGGAGATGGCTTAGTATGGGAGGATCTGGTAGCAAGGTTGATATATGCAAGATTAAGTTCTACATATGTCGTGCGATAAGGAATCCCTAGCTGGGACTTGAATCAATTCGAATTGCTGGTGCTCCATGGATATGGAGACTCGATTCATTACAGAAGCAATGCAGGACTGGTGAATTACTAAAACATGAGAAAAAGAATGGAATGAGAAGGAATGGAATATGGGAAATGTACATTTAGTTTGAGATAATGAACTAAAAGGACTTAGGGCTAAAATTTGAGAATAGGGTAAAATAGTAAGCTTTTGGTAAAGGACTTTGAATTTTGCTACATCCTTACCTTGTCCCAAACCCCTACATCTCTAAAGTCTTACACCCCATTACGTCGGGTTAGTCTTGTTGAGTACTTTTGTACTCAGGGTTTGTTAACCCTTGTTGCAGGTGAGTCGTATGCGCAGGCTTGTTTTGGTCCCTGCTGCATGACTGTGTTTGAAGACAATGACGATGAGGAGTGATGAATGGCCTTTGGACAAGGCACTAGTTTGTATGATAAATAAAGTTAATGTAATATTATCCCGCTACTATGGTTGTATGACACTTATGGTATTGTAAGTTTGAAAACAACTGGTTTATAACTATGTTATCTTAAGACTTCCGCTATCTTTTACTCTGTTATATATTTGAATAAACTGTTGTAATCTGCAATGTCTGTGATTGGGATCCTATTTAAAAAGAGAATCGTGGATGATTTGGGTTTCTCGAGGACACCCAACAGACCTGTTGAGTTGTTGGGAACTCGTGTTCGCTATCCGAGGTCTGTCAAGACAACGATAGGTGCACATGGGCCCGATTCCTTAGGAGGTTCTGCCACAGCTGGTATCGAAGCAGTTCCCATCTAAGATCATTGTAGGTTACTTTGGAAAACCTTCAAATTGATTTGGATCAAAGAAAGTAAACTTGATATTTTTTTAAAGTTCAAATTCTTTCTTCTTACCTTTGATCTAGCCTCAATCCTGTCTTATTTGAAAGTTTGTGGCGGATAATATGATTAGGTTTGTCCTATGTATAAAAAAATCTAGTACTTATGATTTTACAAATCTTTTGTACTTAGATTCGTAAGATCGATTCATGCATCATGCTTGAGCACCTTGCATAATAATTCCCCTTAATAGTGGTTGGATAAGTAATGTCAATCCCATTCTTGCTAACCTCCTTTATCCTCAAGCTATTCTTATAGTCCTACCCTAAATTCTATAGGCTATGGCAAAGACCAAGAAAACTGCACGCAAGTCCACCGGACCTCATGGAGTTCCTCGTCACCAGTTGGCACCATGTAATCATGAGCTTGGTGAAGGAAGTGCCAAGACCCTTGGAGATGAAGGATATTCAAGCAACCCCACCAATGTTGAGAACCTTAACAAGGAGCTCAACACTCTTTGTCGAGCTCATGCCAAAGATCAAGAAGAGCTGGTGGAAATGCAAAGGGGTATCACCATGACCATGGAGCTACAGAATGAAGCCTGGACACAAGAGGATGTGGCCAATGAATGCATCCATGAGTTGGAGTTCTATGTAGAAGGCCTGGAGATGGACAATGCCATTCTTCATGAGAATGTCCACCTGTTGTACGCTCAACTTCATCCTCCTCATGGGGATGGTGAAGTTATAGATGAAGAAATGATTGTAGCTCCAGGAGAAGTCGAGAATGAAGAAGAGGAGGAGGATCCTGAGGAGTTAGTGTACTTCTTAGATGAAGATGAGGTTTTGTCCGGTATGGGCACGGATGCTGAAGACTGAGAGCTCAGAGTAGTAATAGTTCCTTTACTGCTTTCCTAGAAAACCAGGGTTGTCTTGTGGGATACAAGACATGTAATATAAATAAGGACCCTTTGTAGCATGAAACCTTTTTAAATGCTTTCAATAAAGAATAATATAAGTAAACATGTTTCTCTAACAGATGCCTTGTCCTATCACCCGAACTGGTGCTGGTGGCTCCCATGATGATGATGAGTGCCCAAATCCTCCACCAATGCCTTCGACTATGGCAGATGCCATAACCGCACTCGTCAATGCAATGGCAGAAAATGCTAGGTTCTTAAGGGAATTGGCGCATAACCAACAAGCACCATACCCTAATTGTGGTCGTCATAATAATGGAAATGACAAGTCAACCTATGTTGATTTTACTGACACCCGTCCACCGGTGTTCTCTAATGCAGAAGAACCTTTAGAAGCTGACGATTGGCTTAGGACAATAGAACAAAAGTTTGAGCTGATTCACTGTACTGAGGTTCAGAAACCAAGGTTTGCGATACAGCAACTTCGAGGAGCTGCTGGTGCCTAGTGGGCAAATTTGGTAGCAGTACAGCCCACTGGTCACCAAATCAACTGGAGGGAGTTCAAGGATGCCTTCAGGGCACACTATATTCCAGACGGTGTGATGACCATGAAGTTAGAAGAGTTCTTGGCTCTTAAGCAAGGGGAGCACCCAGTGATGCATTATGTTGGGCGTTTCAACCACCTATCGAAGTATGCTATTGAGTATGTGAATACTGACAGGAAGAAAAAGAATCATTTTCTTAGAGGCCTGAACACTAAACTTCAGACCATGATGGCAACTTGTGGTAATGCATCTTATCATGAGACAATCAACATTGCTATCGCTTCAGAGGAGAATTACCACCGACATAAGGAGGCGAAAAAGAAGAAAATATTTACTTTCGGATCATCGAGTGGAAAGCGTCAGAAGATAGTATACCATCCTCAAAATCATGGTCGTGCACCATTCCGCCCACAACAAGGCCAAAGCAGGCAGCAGATCTTTATTTGCACTGCAACTAATACGCCTTATACTCATCAAGCACCGCAGCAGCAAAACAATACAAATAATGCAAACCGTAATGCTACTCCCCAGAATCACAATTTTCCATGTTATAATTGTGGTAAACCCGGACACTTTTCCCAAGAATGTCCATATCCTAGGAAGAACAATCCTGATGCACCCAAAGCCCCTGTTACTCAAGCTCAGAATCAGTACAAGGGCAATGCTCAGAATAATCAAAAGGGTCAGGTTGAGAAGAAAACTAGAAGGGTCTTCTATACTCAAGTGGAATCTATTCCAGAAGGAGAACCAGTAATGATGGGTATGTTTCCCATTGCTAAGCATCCTATTATTACCTTATTTGATTCTGGTGCATCACATACATTCATCAATCATACATTTGTTGTGAAGCATGGGATAGCTATTGGGGAAACAAAAGAGCCCTATCATATATAGTCGCCCAGGGGACGAATCTGTACAAGGGAGGTAGTTCAACATGTACCTATTGATTTGGGAGGTTATGAGTTCCCTACCAATATGCTGATATTAAAGGATCAAGATATAGATGTGATCCTTGGTATGAACTAGTTAACTCAATACGGGGCTATCATAGATGTCCTGCGTAGAACCATAAGGGTAAATGCACCTGGCAGCAAAACCCAACTTCTCATCCAACTTCCCTTTCCTAAGAGTATAGTGGAAACAATCTGTGTAACTATTGTTGAAGGAGCCAAGAAAATTTTAGTGGTATGTGAGTTTACGGATGTCTTTCCCGATGATCTGCCTGGTCTACCACCAGACCGAGATGTAGAATTCAGAATTGATCTAAAACTAGGGACAACACCAGTGTCCAGAAGAGCATATAGGATGCCACCCAAAGAGCTAGCAGAATTAAAAATGCAACTACAAGAGTTGTTAGACAAGGGTTTCATTTGACCCAGTTCATCACCTTGGGGATGCCCTGCTATCTTCGTGAAGAAGAAGGACCAAACCTTAAGGTTATGTGTTGACTATCGGCTGTTAAATGAAGTCACCATAAAGAACAAATATCCCTTACCCCGAATTGATTTGCTTTTTGATCAACTTGTGGGAGCTAAGGTATTCTCAAAGATAGACTTAAGATCAGGCTATCACCAGATTAAGATCAGACGAGAAGATGTGCTGAAGACAGCGTTTACTACCTGATATGGTCTATATGAGTATTTAGTCATGTCTTTTGGGCTGACCAATGCCCCAGCTCATTTCATGTACCTAATGAACTCAGTTTTTATGCCTGAGTTGGATAAGTTTGTCATGGTGTTTATTGATGACATTCTTATCTACTCTAAGAGCAAAGAGGAACATGCAGAACATCTCCGTATTGTTCTACAAAGATTAAGAGATCACCAATTATATGCCAAATTCAGCAAATGTGCATTTTGGTTGGAGGAAGTACAATTTCTGGGTCATGTACTATCTGCTGAAGGTATAGCTGTTGATCCGAGCAAGGTAGAAGAAGTCCTTAATTGGAAAGCACCTACAACTATTCATCAAGTTCGTAGTTTCCTAGGGTTGGCAGGGTATTACCGTCAGTTTATCCCTGACTTCTCTAGAATTGCAAAACCAATTACTAGATTGCTGAAAAATCAAACTAGGTTTGTATGGTCAACAGAATGTGAAGAGGCCTTTTAGACATTGAAGAAGTTGTTGACAACTGCACCAGTATTAGCACAACCTGATATCGAGAGGCCATTTGATATCTATTGTGATGCATTTGGAATTGGTATTGGCTGTGTTCTAATGCAAGAAGGCAGAGTCATAGCATACGCTTCTAGACAACTCAAGAAGCATGAAGAACATCATCCCACCCATGATCTTGAATTAGCTGCTGTTGTTCATTCACTCAAGATTTGGCGACATTATTTATTGGGAAATATATGTCATATCTATACGGATCACAAAAGTTTGAAATACATCTTCACCCAGTCAGAATTGAATATGAGGCAAAGAAGATGGTTGGAACTTATTAAAGATTATGATTTAGAAGTGCACTATCATCCAGGCAAGGCTAATGTGGTTGCCGATGCCCTGAGTCGCAAGAGTCATTGTCATTGCCTAATTGTAGAACCTATGCAGCGAACATTGTGTCAAGAGATGGAGCATCTAGATTTACAAATCATAGAACAAGGTTCCCTATCCAATATTATAGTTGAGTCCACTATCAAAGATCAAATCATTGCGGCTCAACAGAAAAGTAAGGGCATAGCCCATATTAAGGATAAAGTTAGATCTGGGAGACCAACATGTTTCAAGATTGATGAATCAGATGTCGTATGGTTCAAGGATAGATTGGTAGTACCCAAAAATCCGGAGCTACGAAAGCAGATTCTTGATGAAGCTCATTCTACAAGATACTCCATTCATCCAGGTAGCAACAAAATGTATCATGACCTGAGAAAGAGATATTGGTGGACCAAAATGAAAATAGAAATAGCTCAATATGTAGCCAAGTGTGATATTTGTTAGAGAGTCAAAGTGGTTCATATGAAGACTGCAGGTCCATTACATTCGTTGCCAGTTCCATCTTAGAAGTGGGAAGATATTTGTATGGACTTCGTCGTGGGATTGCCTAGGACATCTGCAGGCTACAATTCAATATGGGTTATTGTGGATCATCTAACCAAGATAGCTCATTTCCTACCAGTCAGAGATAAATATCGAGCGGAGCAGTATGCCAAGCTTTATCTTGATAGAATCTTCAGTTTGCATGGAGCACCCAAGACCATTGTCTCTGATAGAGGGTCATTGTTCATATCCAAGTTCTAGAAAGGTCTACATGAGTCTTTGGGAACTAAACTTATCCGTAGTTCTGCTTATCATCCGCAAACCAATGGACAGACTGAGAGGGTAAATCAAATTCTTGAAGATATGTTAAGAGCATGTGTCCTTTCCATTGGTACTAAATGGGATGAATGCCTTCCCTTAGCTGAATTCTCATATAACAATAGCCATCAAGAGAGCATTAAAATGGCACCATTCGAAGCACTGTATGGCCATAGGTGCCAAACACCTTTAAATTGGTCAGAAGCTGGAGAACATTGGTTCTTTGGACTAGATGTGGTCAAGGAAGCTGAAGAGAAAGTTAAACTCATACAAGCCAATATGAAGGTAGCTCAATCCTGACAGAAAAGCTATGCTGATAAGAGGAGACGACCGCTAGAATTCAAAGTGGGAGATTATGTCTACCTCAAGGTCTCACCAATGAAAGGAGTTCATCGTTTTAGGGTTCGGGAAAGTTGGCACCCCGTTATGTAGGTCCTTTTCAAATCCAACAACGATGTGGACCAGTCGCCTATTGCGTCAAGCTACCAGATCACATGTCAGCTGTGCATGATATCTTTCATGTATCTCAGTTAAAGAAGTGTCTTCAAGTACCAGACCAAGAGATCGACTTTGGTGATGTAGAACTAGAACCTGATTTGACTTATGCCGAGTACCCCATTAGAGTCTTAGATTAGAAAGATCGAGTTACTCGAAGACTGTACAATCAAGTTCTACAAAGTACAATGGAATCAACACACTGAAGATGAAGCTACTTGGGAGTCCGAGGATTACTTAGAAGAGAACTTTCCTGACTTCTTCGCTTCTATCTAGTTGCAATATCTTGTTCTATATTGTAACTTGTCTCGTTTGTCAACCGAAATGGAAAACCCCCTCACTAGCCTTTTGAATAAAGTTATGATGTGTTAGCTTGACACATTTCCTTTTCCATTACTTAGCCTTGAGTTTTAAATCTCGGGACTGAGATTTCTTTAAGGGGGAAGGGTTGTAACACCTCTAGTGTTTTGACCTAGCACTAAAATTGACATGTCATCATATGCATTGCAAAGCATTCATAAAGTAGAAAATTTTGAATGCATTCACTAAATAAGGTTTATTTCATAATGTTGTTATTTCATGTGGTGTGATTCAAAACCCTAAATAAAGATCATGGCTACAATGGTCAAAATTCATGTGATCATGTGAGGTCATGTGTCTTTTGACTCAAATAACCCTAATGGGCCATGTTACTGGTCAAAAATCAAAATTTAAGTAAAAGGAAGACAAATTCAAATTTGAATTCAAATTCAAATCACAAAAGTCCTTTTTGCCCCTTTTGACTAATTCAAAATCCATGTGGAATTTGGGGTAGACGACAAAAAGCAAAGTTAGAGATTATTTTATGTAGACCAACTTTGGTATTCAAAGTTTTTCAAGTTTACATATAAAATTTGGAGTAATTTTGAAATGATTCAAATGCTCAAATGCACCCCAAATTCAAATTTCAAAATGGAGGCAGAATTTGAAAATGTTCCTACAAGCAAAGTTGTAGAGTTTGAAAAATTGAACAACTTTCATTTTTGGAGATTTTCAACTTCTTTAGAAAATTTGAGAGTAATTTGAAAAATGGACTCAGTGGCAGTTCTGTAAATATTTAAAAAATCAAAATCCACCTCTCTGCTTGCCGCCGGCGCCACACAGATGTCGCCGCCGATCAGATTTCGCTGCTTTCATGCATGGTGACACGCCGATGCCCCCGTGGCGAGCTCGCCCGTGTGCAATCGACACCGCACGCCTTCCTTCTTTCTATAAATAGGAGCACACCGTCGTCATTTCGCAGTTTCCTGTCGACTGCTCGCCGCCGGTGTCTTGCCCGCGCTCGTGCAATTCATCCTCGCCATAGTACCTAGGGCCAATTGCATTGGCCAGAAGCTCTGCCTCGCCCTGTCGCTCATTCCCGACCTGCTCGCCTTGCCTCTAGCCGGTCAGCACCACCGCGTGACTTCGTCTTCTTCGGAGCCGGCCGGAGCTCCGCCATCATCGGTCTCACCGTGGTCCCATTGATCTAGTACATCTTCGTCTTCACCGAGTCTACCTATGTGATCACAGTGAGCTCCTGAACATGAAGATCATTTTGCTTTAGTCCCTACTGCAACGTCGCCGTGGCTACGCCGTACACCGTCGTGCCCAGGCTACCATGCCCGGCGTGGAGGTGTCTCCGGTGCACCTTTTTCCTTTTCTGATAGCTGAGATCGGTTTGGGGGAAAGAGTAGGTCATGTAGATGCGGTCTGCTTCGCCAGAGCTTCACCGCCGGCGCGTTTTGCCGATCGGAGCATACAGCGCCCGCTATGCAGTCCTCTTTGGGTCACTGACAAGCGGGGCCTAGCTATCAGTGCGAGAGAGGAAGAAGAATAGTGCAATTTTGTATTTTCTGAAATTGTGAATAGTGCTAAATCTTTGGAAATTTGTAGGAAAATAACCATAGCTCCAAAAATTCTAAAAATTTGTGTGTAGCTTCTGTACATGGTCTAGTATGGTTCAAAAATTTAAAACTTGAAATTTGAGTAAATTTTTAATGTTCAAATATTCAGTCCATTAATTGATAAATGCAATTTCCATGATTTTTGTAGGTCACTTTATAGTTCCAAACATTATGAAATTTGTTTTGGTACACTAATTTGTCATGAGGAAGCTTACATAAAATTTTCAGGTCATTTGGAACAAGTTCATTTTTGGGCTTATTTCCAAATTAATTCAATAATAAATAAAAGCAAACCCTAAGTGTTTGATTAGTGTTGAATCTTATTTTGGTCATGTTTCGTGACTAGTAGAGTTTCAAGATTCTTTTGGTCAAGTCACATGTGTGGTTCTTGATGGTAGGATTGCAAGTTGGTTTTGTTGGCTTGCAACTGTACCGTGAAGGAATATCGTATTTGGGGTGTTTTTACATTTCATGTACCGTGAAAGCATCATGCTTACATTATCATCATGTTAAAGCATATGTTATCATTTTGTGTAGAACCCGAGAGTGAAACATGATTCTAGTTGAGCAAGTTCTGGAAGAATCCCCGGTTGTCACGGGATTCGATAATCGTGATACTGATCCGGAAACCTGAGATCAGTCAACGAAGGTAAGCCCCGGTTTATGCATTAAACCCTTACCTTGTTTACTTTGAAAAGTTTATCACCTATGTTACTTATTGCATTAAGTTGATTAATGTCAAATGTTACCTACTTGATGCATTGCCTACCTTGTTAATTATTTACCATCCTTGAAGATGATTTCATTTACAATGGCAGTAGAATGCTTAGTATGCTTTATGGTAGGCTTTCAAAGTAAAAGTTTTGATATGCAATCAAAGATGGCATTACTAGGCCAAAGAAAGAAAGAAGATAGAATGAACTAGAGACTAGTCGGGTGACTTATCTTGAATGTTGGGTAATGTTGCCGACTATGTCGCCTTAAAGGCCACTCATTGTGGATCTTCTGAATGAGACACTTTGTAGTACTGGTCACATACTCCAGATAAGCCTACTTTGGCTAATCCGATACTAAGACTGAATGCCCATGCACTGGGAGTGGAGAGATGGCAGGGAGTAGCGTGTACCCTCGTGGCTAGAATGTGGCTAGATTTGAGGTGTGCTGTGCTCTCGGGTGGCGTGGAGACTGGCTTAGTATAGGGAGGATCTGGTAGCGAGGTTGATATATGCAAGATTAAGTTCTACATATGTCAGTGTGATAAGGAATCCCCAGCTGGGACTTGAATCAATTCGAATTGCCAGTGCTCCAGCGGATATGGAGGACTCGATTCATTACAGAAGCAATGCAGGACTAGGTGAATTACTAAAATATGAGAAAAGAATGGAATGAGAAGGATGGAATATGGAAATGTACATTTAGTTTGAGATAATGAACTAAAAGGACTTAGGGGTAAAACTTGAGAATAGAATAAATATAGTAAGCTTTTCGCAAAGGACTTTTGAATCTTGCTACATCCTTACCTTGTCCCAAACCCCTGCATCTCTAAAGTCTTAAACCCCGTTACGTTCGGGTTAGTCTTGTTGAGTACCTTTGTACTCAGGGTTTGTTAACCCTTGTTGCAGGTGAGTCGCATGCGCAGGCTTGTTTTGGTCCCTGCTGCATGACTGTGTTTGAAGTCAATGACGATGAGGAGTGATGAATGGCCTTTGGATAAGGCACTAGTTTGTATGATAAATAAAGTTAATGTAATATTATCCCGCTACTATGGTTGTATGACACTTATGGTATTCTAAGTTTGAAAACAACTGGTTTGTAACTATGTTATCTTAAGACTTCCGCTATCTTTTACTCTGGTATATATTTGAATAAACTGTTGTAATCTGCAATATCTGTCATTGGGATCCTGTTTGAAAAGAGAATCATGGATGATTCAGGTTTCCCGAGGATACCCAACAGACCTGTTGAGTTGTTGGGAACTCGTGTTCGCTATCCGAGGTCTATCAAGACAACAATAGGTGCACGTGGGCCTGATTCCTTAGGAGGTTCTACCACAATGGTGGCAACCACACCATAAACGCGGTTGGTGTGATCTCGCAAGACTTCAAACCCCTCTGATGTACAATAATGGTGCTCACAAGCACCGAGTGGTAAGAGGTATGCAAACCTCACTAAACTCTAGGCCTAAACCTAGAGCAAGCGCATAGCGATGGTCTAATCAACCTAAGCACTTGCAAAGCACCTATGCTAATCACCTGATGAATCACTAAGCACTATGCAAGTGGAGATCACTAAAATGGTGTATCAACACCCTTGGTATGTTTCCTTAGCTCCACACTTCTCAAATGGCGGTTGGGGTTGTATTATAAGCCCCCCTAAGAAAGTAGCCATTAGGATCGAATTCCGCGAAACTGCTATGACGGATGCTGAATCATCCTGACCGGACGTGTCATTAGTTGTCCCGACCGTTGAGCCAGCAATATACTAATCGGACGCTGGCCAGCATCTGGTCGCCTGCCACCGAACATCTGTCATAGATTTGCCACTCTAGAACCTCTCTGTACTCGATCTGACGCTGCTTTCCTGTGTCCGGTCCATTTCATTGCCTATGTCTGGTATCCCGACTGTAGAGCCACCAGTCTAATGTCCGGTCGTCCCAACTATAGAGCACCGGTCCAGCGTCCAGTTG